>NW_006263987.1:83120-87663 GCF_000469605.1 Apis dorsata
CGAACTCGAGGGCCACTGGGGACGTAAGCTGTACGGGGCGAGTGTAGCTCCACCACCGCCTCCGCCTCATCACCACCCGCGGGCGCCTCTCGTTTTCGCGCCTCAGGACATGAGGCAGATACTCAAGGAGGAACCGGTGCCACGTGCTTGGCCACAGCCCGCGCTCGCCGACAACGGAACGTGAGTATTACCCCTCCTTTCTTTTTTCTTTTTTTCTTTTTTGTTTTCTTTGCTTCTTCTTCCTCCCCTCCCTCGTTTCGCCTACATTTTATCTTCGTATCTCGAGGTAAAAGTGAATCGATCCTGTCGCTAATAACGGAAATTCTCTACTACGCGACAAATTGTAACGTGGGACAAGAGTTTGTTTTGTTTGTTTTCTGTTTCACAAGCACGAGTAATGTACCGTGATATCGCTAAGGATAGATTGAACAATGTTTCGAAGAGAACGTGCGCGTCGTATGTTAAATATTTCGAATCGTTCGCAACGCTGTTAATTTTCTTGGAAATTTGCGTAAAAATTCGGAGAAAAGTATGTATTCGCCATCGCAATGTCGCGATCCGTCGGATAGAGAGTATCGTTTACATTGCGCGGAACGACGAGAGAAAAATATTTACACGAATATTTACGAGGAAAGATAAATTTGACGAACGAATAATAATTTTAAAATGTCCAATTTAGATAGATAGATTTTTCTTATCGTTATTATTAAAGTATGAAACGAAATTTTCAATCCGGGCCAGGAAAATATCGAGAAGAAAAAAGATCGAGCATCCGTCTGAGATAAGAGAATGGAAAAACTCTTTCTTCCCCTCTTTATTTTTCTCTCTTTAAATTCGAAGACACGTCCGAATTATGACGCGTCATCGGGGAGCGACAATGTCTCGTGGTATTTCGTGCCACGCGAACAAATATCCAGTTTATCTTTGGAAACCGAGCGTTTCAAAGCGGTTCACACGTAGCTGCATTTGGCGAACGATAAACCGTGCTTTATTGCAGCCTCGCTTAAGGGATTTGTACGACGTGCAAACGACGAAGGTACAGATACGCGGACTCGAGGAGGTAAACCGAGCGGGTTGGGGGCTCGCTAATCCAATAGCGGTTCTCTTAACTAACCCCTTCCAAGTGGCGTGACACGGGAGTGGGCGACCGGAATCGAGTTAATGTAATTGAGAATTTTAGCGCCTTTTGCTCTCCTCCCCTTCTTTCGCTCGATCGTTTTTCCTCCGGGCTATTCCGCCCTTTCCGCGTCTCAAGGAAAAACCGAAAAATTATCGCGGCTTAACCACGAATTTTATAGCTCCATTTTTTTTTTTTTTTTTCCGTTTTCTTCGATATTTCATCGAATCGATCGAGCCATCTTCGATTGAAAAAAAATAACAGAGACAATTTGTTTCACCGCACGGGTATCGATTCGCAAAGAGAGAGAGAGAGAGAGAAAGAGAGAAAAATAACGAAACAATACGACTGAATTAGATATATTCGTTAAGTGAGGAGTAATCGAATCGAAAATACGGACAATGACTTTGTTGTTTTTAACGTTAATTCGATGCCATCATCCTGCTCGTTGCATCGATGCGCGTAAAATTTCGCGTTAATACAATTTTATACGCGAAACGAACTCGTTGTAAATTAATAAATATCGGTAATACGCGTAACGCGATCGCGTATTTTATTATGAAAAGCGTTTGAAATTTCATTTTACGTTCGATATCTATCCTCGATTACGGCGAATCGGTTAAAAATTGAATAATGGCGAGTGACGCTCTTTCGAATCGGTGCTCGATCGAAACAACAACGGCGCAAGACAAATCGGTTTCCGTTCAAATTTACCGTGGAAAGTTTCATTTCCTTGGCGAAGAGAGAACGGTGTGGCGGTGTACGTCGACTCGAAAAGAGGGGGGGTTGCGAGCGGGGTTGGCGAAACTGTTTTAAAACTCCCAGCGAACGGACATAAACTCTCGCGCTTTTTAAAAACCCCTAAAAAAGTTAGCCACCTAATGAAGCAGTAAACCATCCGTGGTTCCGAGCGAGGGACGAGTTGCGTGGAAAAACAATGACTTTCCCTGCGACTCTAGGGTCGAAAGTAAAAGGAATATACGGACGAAGGGAAAGTTGTAAAGCGATTGTTGCTTTCGCAAATCGGTGAATACGTTTTACGTTTTACCTAAATGTAATCGCGAAACTTTACTCGTATATCTGCAAAGTTACGGAAAATTTTCGTTTTCGCGGAATTAATTCGGAAAGAAAAGTTGTAAAGAGGCGTGTTCGTTCGTGCATGTAATAAAAGCATACATATATACATGTAACAAAAGAGCAGAGCGTGGGTGAACGAATTAATAAATTTTTGTCGGACGAGGCAGTGAAATACGGCATTAAATTGAACAGCATCCGCGGGAACGCGGACTAGTTGCGAATTACATTCGGATATATTACAAATTGCTCATTATCTCCACGCGCATTATGAATCACGTTGGGTGCAAGCGTAAATAGACTGCGCTTCGGCCAACTCGTAATAACTAACGCCCGCTGGTATACATTAACTGCGGATTTATTGTAATTCTCCGCGATTGCTTTATCCACGAATTCGTAACCGTATCCGTGGATTCGTATTATCCGCATATTTCGCCCGTAATGCATTGTGCGCAAATAGCATAGGTTGCGGCTCGCGTGTAAAGTACAGAATATAGCCCGGACGATCATTCGACGATCTGCGCTCGCAAATTGCCAACGCGTCAATATTTACTCCGCGATCGATCGGGCAAAAATTGTTCTACGCAAATCGAGAAAAAGATGCGCCATCTTCTCGTTTCAACGTCCTTCCATGTTTCTTTTTCGAATCTTTTCTTTCTCTTTTTCTTTTTTCTTCTCGATATTTTCGATAAGTTTCCTCCTTACTTACCTCAATGATATTTAAAAAAACAAATTGATCGAACGTGTTAATTCGTTTCATACGAATTATGAATATAGAGAGAGGGAACTCCTAAATTGGGGATCTCGTCCGATGGATCGTGACCGAATTCCTCCTCCTCGTTTTTAACTCGAATCTTTGACTTAGCGTGGGTCCCGCTTCGTTTCGCTTCGATTTCGCGCGCGTATCTCTCTCTCTCTCTCTCTCTCCCGACGAACCGTTTTCCTTAAATCGACATTTTCCTAAGAACGCAGAAAGCGTTGGTAACGTCCCTGCCACCACACCAATGGGCGCAACGATGCAGGGAAAAACTGGTATCGCGCGAAAAGAACACCTATCGCGTCCTACATCTTCATTTGCGTATTTGGCGCGCGGCGAGTATCGGGTTATCTTTGTCGGCCGATCGAACGAATCGCAGAATCGTTACTCGAGCTCGAAAGAAAAGTTACGCGGACAGGGAGTTGCGTTCGGTCGTGCCTCGAGGCCGAGTGCGAATGCAGCGGCACGTTGCGCCCCACCGATCAACGTTATCTGCTATCCGAAAGCGGGCGCGTGGCAAATTGTTCTACGTACCTACCTACCTACCTGCCTGCGAATCCCGGCTGCGGCAATCCCACCTGTAATTATCACCTCCGCGTCGCTCGCTACGGCCTCTCCAACGTTGGTCCACCAGTTACCCGCCACCTTCTTTCTAAGGAAGGACACGCGTGTGCACAAAAATACGTTGGTAGAGGGGAGAACGGGGGAATACGGATTACTTGGTAAGGAAAGCTGTTTAAAAGCAAAGCATGCGTTGTCGGCTTTATTACATTTCTTTTTCCCTTTTCTTTCCCTTTTAAATAAACGATTCGAAGCTGTTTACAAGCTTCTCTCTATTAAACCGATATTTTTAAACGTTTGGTCTTCGTTCGTCAAGGCGGGTGAATTGCTGGCATGATCCCTATTCGGCGCACGAGTGACGCGAAAAATAACCGTTTATAATAAAGGGATATCGACGTAAAGGGATTGTAATCCTTCGTTTTCTTATTTTCTTTGTTTGTGTGTAGATCAATTATATGTTACTTGATCGTTTTGGATATCGTCGACGTTTACGAAGAGAGTAATTGATCGTAGGAAAAATAGCGAAGGGGAGGAGGGGAAATTTTAGACGAATTATCGACAGCGTCGATGCGTAATAAAAGATAAGGGGCGGGGCACAGACATCACTATTATTGTTATTGGAACGTGGACGATCTTGAAACCGCGAAACCGTGGGCCGCCGCAATCCGCAATAGTTTGGAAAAAGGTGCGCGACAGTGTTGCACCGCAGGTGATAATGTAAAGGCTTGGTAGGACGTGGCTACACGTTATATAGGAATTGGTGCATGGCAAACGGGGCAAAATAATCGGACGTCGAGAGTTATGGGGCGCGAACCGGCGGCCGGTTAATCAGCCACCGATAATTATCGACACGGGCAGTACATCACTACCCTCCCAACCTCTCCACCACCCCACTGGCCTCCTTCCCTCCACCAGACCCTCTCTTCTCTCTCTGCATCCGATTCACCACCCTCTTCGCCCTCGAAACACCCGGATCCCGAACCCCTTCTAACCCTCTCCTCCTCCACCTCCACCTCCACCTCCTCCTCCTCCTC
>NW_006263987.1:88093-91346 GCF_000469605.1 Apis dorsata
GCAAAACTGCCGCTATTCATTTTCGGTCCAGTCGATTCAGTTTTCCGCTCTGAGAGACCGTTCTGATGGCAGTGCGCGCGGTATTCCGCGCACACGCGCCATCGTTTTATCGCCGCCGTACCGCACCCGCGATCCCGATCACCGATAATGCGATTTCTCCGCGCCGCTTTTTAACCGTCGCAACCTCTGCGCCGCGCTTAAAAACCCTTTCGCGCTTCCACCGCTCCTCCCGTCTTGCCCTTTTTTTATTTTCCACGCGTGATTATCCCAAAATTTGAAAAACTGGGATCGAAACGGATCCAGCGGATTGTTGTATTCGTAGCAAAGTGTGCTTTATTTGCCTTCCTATCTTTTACCTTCAATCGCTTCATCGATAGTCGCGTTGTTTTCGAGCGAACGTTTCTATCGTTTCGAAGAATCTGTTACGCGATAATTTTTACGGACGGGTCTCAACGATTCGAAATTACGCGTTTACACGAAACACACGTACTACGAAACAGAGAGGTGTTACGTATCTGTAACAGGGGTTAGGAGGAAATCGAAAACGATCTTCTTAGATGATAGAATGGAAAAGTAATCGCGTCTACGTGTAGATTTTGTTTGACCGAGAGGCGAAATAAAAGGCACGAGGTGACACGAGGCCCGGCGAGAAAAGTCACGTTGCTGAGGATGAATCGGAGCGTTAGACGCGAACTGTGCGAAGTGGCGCAGTGGAAAAGGGGACTTTCCGTGCCATTACTCAAAGATGGCATTGGAGTCCGGTGGCCTAATCTCGGCACATGAGACCTTAATGGGATTTTAAGGCGTCGAGGCCACCTGCGCGCTCCCCCACGGACAACCTCGTTTGTCTTTCCTCTCTACCAGTTTTGGCCATTCTTATTCCATTCAAGGCCGAATAGGATATACCTATTCGACCCTACGATACAGGATCTCGCTTGTGACGTCCGAATTTGGTAATCGCGCATCGCTCGCGCTGTATTCCGATACACGATCCTGCTGAAATGCTCGCGATTCCTGAATATAGTACAGAGAGAGGGAGAGAGAGAGAGAGAGAGAGAGAGAGATCGAAATTGAATACAATTTTTATTTTGGAGGATGCACGTTTGTTTACGCGGTGTTGGGAATAAACGATGAGGAAAGATTAAATAATTCGCGAACGCGTGGAACGATGTAATAAAATTTGTACGTTATATTTTTAAATTTCAGGGTCGGCGTCGGCAGGGCGCACTTCGAAAAACAACCACCGAGTAATTTGAGAAAAAGTAACTTCTTCCATTTCGTGATCGCTCTTTACGATCGACACGGACAACCGATCGAGATAGAGAGGACTTCTTTCATGGGTTTCGTCGAAAAAGATCAGGTAAGAGAAGGACACTTCCTCATATATATATAAGTACATTTTAGAAGGTATAGAGGGAAAAATCTCGCGCATCTGATATATATATATGTATGGATAAAAAAATCGGGGATCATTGGTTAATAATCAAGTTAAAATTAAGCGATGGCGTCGAGTGACAAGTTTGGAATTTCAATGCACATCGTAGTCCCCGTTTTCCCCATGAGGTTAAGTGGAAAAAGGCGAGGTGGACCTTTATGACATGAGGGAATATCGTGCGAGCGTACGCTTATCTCGATAATTGCCGTTTCCATCGGGGGCGACGTCAAATATTAAACGGCTCCGCCTATACGTATACATATCGATAGTCGGCAGGCTACACCTCCAGCTTTTCCAGCAATTAGTCCGACAGGCGAAAATCCATTGGCCGCGTGAGAAATGGACGGACGCGATCGTAAGAGCATCGATGTTGTCACGCGAATCGAGCCAACCTACGAATAATAACCTTTCCATTTTCTTTCGTCTCTCTCTCTCTCTCTCTCTCTTCCTATCGCAGATTCTATCTCTTCCAACATTCGTTACTAAATCGTTCTACCGTTGAAAATACGTCCCCGAGCGGAATAACCGTTATATTCGATTATTCGCCCAACGTCTTAGCTTTAAATATTTAGATCGATACGCGTCGTGTGTCTTTTCCTTCTCTCGAATTTTAACCGAGATACCGTTCGAAATGTAGATACAAAGAAAGTAAAAATAATTGTAAAAGTGAAATGTTAAGGAATATTAGTCGTCAAGTTCGAATTTATTGAAATATCGGAAGCGTAAATCGAAGTATCTAATGTATTTTCATTGCATCCGTTCGAAGAAATGGCAAGAATTCCTGGCAAATAAAGTCATTAATACGTGCTTTTCAACCTTTACATTTTTCCCCCCCGAGAATGCATTAATTAAAAAGCAATCAATCGGTAAATGCAAATTTCTTCGACTATGCAGTTTTCCTATTCTCTGATTGATTCGTAACAGTAGCTCTCGAGCTACTTCTTAATTCATTTTTGTGGCGATTTTCTTAAGTTTTTGCGCCTTTTAAATTAATAAATAATTTATATCTGCAACGAGATCCGCGTGGAAAAAGAAAAATACATGTAACGCATTAACTAATAACTCGCGAATTCGAATTCAAAACATAGTTGTGACGCGAAAGTTGCAATTTTTCTACCTTTCTTCCTTCTTTTTTCTTTTTTTTTTTTCGTAATTCAAACCACAAACAATCGTTCTTCGTTCTTTCTACTTTTTTCTCGAGCTTCCATCCGGTTACCCTGCGCTTTCTTGCAACGGGTGAAATCCCGTCGATCTTGAAGTGATCTTTCAATTAAACGTAAAGTTATCAGTTATGATCGAGATGATATATAGATCAGAAGGATAAGAGATCGAAACGACTCGGGGATAAGTCGCGACCCCGTGCGAACGGTCTGCGAGCGGGACACGATTGACAGCGGCGCAGTCATCGTTAGAGCTCCACTTTCTATTGGTCAATTAGTATAGCTGTTTAAGGAAAAGCTGACTGCCACACGCGATTTAACGCTCATTCTTGCGCAAAAGAAATCGCTGTAACCGCACTGGTACAGAGAAAGAGAGAGAGAGACAGAGAGTGAGAGAGATATCGTTCGTGCGGACGACCACGCGAATGGTCGCGTATCCCTTCTACCGTGCGCCTCGAACCAGTACGAGGTTCGAGTTTGTACATCGTAAATCGATTACCCGTGTATATCATAGAACACTCGAAACGTCAGATACATGACAGAAATCCAGATCCACGATATAAGGATAAATTACCGTGACACGAGTGTACGTACGATTGTACGGATGTAGAATTTCGAATGGATTCTCTCCTCTCTCTCTCTCTCTCTCTCTCTCTCT
>NW_006263987.1:91494-95347 GCF_000469605.1 Apis dorsata
ACCGAATCTCTATTTCGTAGAACCAACTTCCTTTCGTCCTTTCTTTTCCTTTCCTTTCCTTTCCTTTCCTTTCCTTTCCTTTTCTTTCCTTTCCTTTTCTTTTCTTTCCTTTCCTTTTCTTTCCTTTCCTTTCCTTTCCTTTCCTTTCCTTTCCTTTCTTTTCTTTCCCTTTCCTTTCCTTTCTTTCCGTCACTTAGTTTCGTTCTCTCATTTTCACCACGCGTTTCGTCTTTTTCCACGCTTCGGGTGAGGACGAGCCAGGATACCGATTTCGTCTCTCGAATCGTTGTCCAAAGATTAAGAAGATTTGAAATTTTAATCCACGAATTTAATTCCACCCAATCTCGATTATTTACCAGGTTTAGGTGTTTCTTTTTCTCTCTACACCTATTCGAAATTACACCCCTAATTAAACTCTCGAATCTCGAATATGCATGCGAACATTTAACATCCCGCTAAATTAAATTAGATCAGAAGACCTGAAATGCAAATGGTGGAAAGAAGCACAGAGAAACGCATCGAAACGTAAACTCATTTGCGAGTCAGCGGACAAGTGTACACTTTCTATTCCTTCGGTTCGGATTTGCATCGGCTATCTTGATATCTCCATTCCCCCCTCCATCCACTCCTCGTAAGAGCACACGTCTATATATATAATTCACGTGAGCTGGACAGTTGCATCGCTGTAGCCTCCCTATTAATTAGGGTCGTGCACCGTGAGCATAGATCAGCCCCCCGTTTTGCGTTTACCAGCGTCATGTGCCGGTTTCCAAATCGTCTCAACATCGACAAATATATCGATTTTACGTATTTTTCGTGAGCAAAGAAAGAGGTAACCTAATCCTTTCCGATAGAACCTTGCCGCTCGATCGACTAGGCAAACTCTTTTATCGCGATGCAAACGCCTGTGTGTATGAATAGAGCGACGTAGTAACAGCGGTTCCCGGAAACTGATGCCCTACGTAAATAAACGTAGGAGAGGGGTATTCCTACCCGCTTTTTATTCGCGTTTAATTAAAAAGTAGTCGTGGATCGAGCGTGTACACGCCTGATTAACGTCCATCGTGCGCTCGCGAATTTAAAGATTAATGGCCGCGACGAACGTCAGCCGGCAGGAAAAGAGTACGCTTGATGCGTACGCACGGATGGAAAGGAAAAAAAAAGGGGGTGGAGAGGAACAACGTCGATCTTGCGACGATTATCAAAACTTTCGATAAGGAAGATCTACGTGTGCTTCGAACACATACAATTTTCGTTCGCACTTATACGTAATACGCGTGTTACTTGCAATTCATTACTTACCATTCGCGGCCAAGATAGCCGATCAATCGATCTTTTAATCACGCAATAATGACTCTACGTATCGGGATGGAGATTCGATCGTAATGAATCCGATCAAGATACCCGTTAATTATGTTAATTCCGGTATCGATCGAACGAACGAACTCGTGGTTGTTTTCGAAAAAGATACTGAGAACGAGTAAATGTCGTGGCCGTGAAACGGGGAGAAGGGGGTCGAGTCCTGGGTGTTGGAGGGGTAGTAGGGGTAGTTGAAAATGCATTACCGCGGCTGCGGCATATGGCGCGATGCACGCATGACTCGTCAACAGGGCAGGATGATAATTATGCATCGCACGCCATACGTAATGGCACGGCTCTTACCGGCACATCAAGAAATTAATAATTAGCGTGAGGTGGAGCAGACCCGAGCGCGCCAGAGTTACGTCACGGTGCACTTAATTAAAATAGAACGGGGTGTGAAGAACGCGCAACGGCTGAATCTCCGCTCCTTCGCCTACTACCACCACCCTTCCAACCATTTAAGCGCGCGCCGAATTTACCGAGATTAACGAGATTTAACGTCTCTGAAAATTCGCTCGTGCCGATTTAATGGATCGGCGAATCGGCCTAGACGTTGTGTAATTGAAAACGGACGCGTTTCGTTCGAGGAAGATGAGTAGTCGAGAGAGAATTGGTCGATCAACGTCTTACGTGATCATATCTCTGTTTGTCGAACGCGCAATTAATCTTGTACTTTGATATATTTTTTTTCTTCTTTTTTTCCCCCTCTCTTGTTAAACGATGCAAACGATTAACGTTTATACGTTTTTGTTCGTAGGAATCCGAAGGACAGAAAACGAACAATGGCATTCAATATAGCCTGCATCTGTTGTACTCCAACGGTGAGTAAACCGAATCATATTAATTATGACTCATCGTATCAATTCACGAATACCAAATTGCGGTCTGCTCTATTTCTAAAATGTACATATTATCAAAGCTGTACGATCGGATTATTAATCGAGTCGCGTTTGAATTTCATCTCGGGAGGGGACGGGAGAAGAAAGAAACGCGAAATCGTAAGAAACATGGCCGATAAATATTGGAACGAGATCTTGATAAAAAGCGCGCGTTAAAACGGCGAGAAGAAGAGGGGAAGAAAAAGTTAGTGGGAATTTTATTTGAAAAGAAGTAGGACGAATGCCACGATTGGAAATGGATTCGGTCGATTTAGAAAAGAAAAAAAGGTTTCGAGTCAATCTGGAAGAGCGAGCCACGCGATAATCCCATCCGAAGCGACGATGACGGGCCATCAACATTCCGCGCAAACACTCGGTCTCGGAGGGGAGCTAAAAAACTGAGGAAGTTACGAGTGCAACAGAGACATATTTTATGTCACTGGTCCAGCTTCGACAAAAAGAGTTTAGTTTCCGTCGCGAAGAAACCGTTCGAACGTCTGTGCGTGAACGAAGGAACGAAGGAACGAAGGAAAGGAAGAAACAAGGGAGAGAAAAGGGAGCAGAAGAAGCGGATGATCCGGAGGTGGTCCGACCAGCAGAGAGAGACTCTTCAAAAACGCGCTCGTATTATGAACATATTAAAAAGCCACAAGGCGCTATCTGCTGGCTTTCATTCCAGACGTTTTTTCAACCCGTGTACATCGGGAACAACGTCAACCTCCGCGGTGCTTTCTTTATCTTATCCGTTTCTTGCCCGTTCTCATGCCTCTTTCTCTCGCGACCATCTTCCCCTCGTTTCTTTTCCACTTCCCCTTTCCTCTTCCCCTTTCTCTTTTCCGCGGCTCATACCATCAGCCTTCTTGCCTCTGCCGTTTGCGAGCCGATCAATCAATGCGAGATTTTTGCGTTGGCACGACTGACTGAGGGGCCGCCCTGCCATCTATGGGCACTAAAACGTGTTGCCAACATTGCAAACAAGAAATAACTAACTATCCCTACCTATAGAATACCTATGCCGCTGCCCACCTTCGGGATCCTAGATTCTCGCTCCTTACTTTTCGTTCTATTCCCTCTACCTCCGACACCTAAATAAACGCTGCTATTTTGCCCCGTTTCGTAATAATCTCTCCGCGATTTCACCGCTTTCTCGGATCTCGGAATGCTCGAAAATACGATACAAATTTTTGAATTATACGTCGCAATTCGTAATCGATGTAGCGCGTAAACGTTCGATCGAGCGACACTGAAATGCTAATCGAGGTCCATAAAAACGTCCTCCAATGTTCTCGCGGGAAGGAGGGAACGGGGCGATTCTCAATGAGCGAGTGATGCAACCGAACGTTACGATATAACGGAGCCTATACGTCTTCCATCGAGGCACCGGTTATGTCCTTTACAGCGAGTCGATAGATCGTCGCGGCTCTGATTTATGCCTCGATCCGGAGATCGGTGTCCGCTGTTCGGACCGTCGCTCGAGAACGACTCGCCTCCTATAAAAGTTTCATGCACGAAATACTTTAGCCGTCCAGCTTTTATATCGGAAGAAGACAAATTGGCGCTGGCTCGCGCCAATCCCCTTCTCGTCCCCGTCCCCTCTCCCCGCAACTCCGTCT
>NW_006263987.1:95567-97466 GCF_000469605.1 Apis dorsata
ACCTCGATAAATCTATAATTAAATAATAACGATAAACGGGAGGAACACGAGGCTACCTACTACTGTTCGAGTGACGACACCGCTTCTCTCCATATCAGGTTCTGCTTCTTTTTGTCGCATCTCCTCCTCCTCCTCCTCGTCGTCTCTCTTCCATTTCATTCGATTTCTTTCATTCCTCTCTCCGTTCTCCGTCTCCCTTCCATCCCATTCGTTTCGCCTCTGCCGCGAGACGAGGTGGCTCGCGATCGGAGCTGGGCCGAGGTGGAGGCGAGGGGGGCAGGCGTGGAAAGAGACGGAGTTCGAGAGAAGGAGAGACGTGGAAATAGAATGAACGGCGCAAGGGGGAGGGGTGGTGGTTGGGACGCGGAATATAACGGCTCGTAATAAGAGCGCCGCTGATTAAGGATGCCGATCGGGACGAATAAAATGGGCGGTGTCCGCTTCTTCGATCGGTTCTTGCGCGCGTTGAAGTTGGTTGCCTAGTTATGCTAATAGGAACGGATCTATCTGCCTCCTCTCAGCAGGACTTGGCACGCGATACCGCTTCTTACGCTACCTTCTTCTTTCGCCTTTGTCGTCGTCGTCGTCGTCGTCGTCGTCCTCGTCCTCGTCGTCGTCGTGGTTCGAGCCACGATCACGATCACGATCACGATCGTCGCCGCAACGTCTGTCGCGGGACAACGCACACGCACACGCTCCGATTCCGATGGCGCGTCACGGCATCGCGCTTCGTAATCGTGCTCCCTTTTAACATGCATCGGCGCGCTTGCATAAATGAATTCGCGAGTTCGACGAGTGATTTTATACCTTTTATCTTGTTTACATACCGAGAACGGAGGAGCAATCTTCGTTATCTCCGATGGACGCGATTTTATTTAAGCGAACCTCCCCCCGGTGACTTCTTCCTTGCCATCCGTGGAATCGAGACAGACCGAGTAACAAAAGTTTCGAGTGTTTTACATGCGATCAAAAAAAAAAAAAAAAAAAAAAAAAAAACTAAACTCGATACCGCTATATATAATAAAGTTTCCTTACGAAAAAGGACACGTGGTGGATTCCTCGATACGGAACGGATACGATCGAAATTCGAAAGAAAGTATCGTAAAAAAGAAAAAAAAAAATGAGCCGCAAAATAATTTCTAATCAAAAAGTCCCATAATCCATGCAAACTTCGAGGTATTATTATTATTATTATTATTATTATTATTATTATTATTATTATTATTATTATTATTATTATTATTATTATTATTATTATTATTATTATTATTACGACCGAGATATATATATATATATATATGAATTAAGAAGGAAGAAAAAAAATGTGTAAGCGTTACCGCAATACCGAGAGAGAACTCTTTATAAATTTACCGATAAAGGTAAGAAATAACGAACCGCGTTATCTTTTATTTCGTTTCCTTCCTTCCTTCCTTTTTTAAATCGCGTTTAAAAAACATTTCTCGAGTAAAAAGCGGGGCGTAGCGCCTAAAAGCTATCAGGATATAGCTGGAGGATCGACGAATTTTCAAAAATTTCCCTCCCCCTCGGCGATATTTCTGTATAAAACGGGCACGAAATACTGGATTTCATATAAACTGGTAATAATAATTACAGGGAAAAAAGCATGGATAACGATAACGAAAGAAACTCGATCTCTACGATGCTCGACTCTGAATCGGATCGAATCGAACAACGATCGGCCAAGGTTTGAAAAACAAGACACTGGGAACAGCTCATAACCGCAATAAATCGTGGAAACCGCTAACATTCCGCTCTAATGACAGAAATCGTTTCATCCTCGCAAAACAGTTAACAATTGATCGTGTGTACGACCGTTTTCCAATCAACCTCGGCGTAATCGACGTTCCTATTGTGCCATATCGTATGCCGTCTTCTGCT
>NW_006263987.1:97602-100449 GCF_000469605.1 Apis dorsata
CGGAAGCCACGAGGGTGTCTGTCCAAAATACTCCCCGGGATTACCATCCCTCCCGCGCAGCCCTCCGCACGCTGTTTCGAAAACTTGCTTCCGAACCGCGGAATGCGATATAAACATCGAGGCTGGTTGTTCGACCACCGATAACGGATATAACCAATAACCAAGCACGGTAATACGGACGGAGCTCGATCGCGCGACAAAATTGCTCGTTCCACCTAATAAACTAGAACCGCTAGCGCACCACTAGCGCGCCGGGTAATAACGAATCAACCTGTCTCTAATGGATGTAATTTCGTATGATTAAAATATCCGAGGTAAATTTTGCGTTTCCCATTATTCGCAGCGTAAATTTCTTATCCGCGTCTCTCTCGATGCGATAATGGAAAGATGGAGGGGAGACGATTTTCCCTCGATTCGTAATCTCTCGATCCGAGGAAAGGTCGGAGCGGATTTTACGAAACCTTACGAAACCGAACTCCGTAGAAATAATTAACGCGCTACACGTACGAGAATTTGCCTCGCCGCGATGACTCGTTGCACAGCGATCTGGTTGGCGAGGTCGGCCGAGTACGAAGTACGGGCTGGGCCCATGCAAAAACAACGGAGATTGTGCATACGTCCCCGGGGATGCGATCAAGCCGCTTACCTCGTCGTCCACCTTAAATGCTCCTTAATATGTAAGTTTTTCTGGAACAGTCCCTTTCAGCGGCGCCGAACTTGTCAGAATTTGGACTCGTTTCCGTATTCGTCGTATTCCATGCACATCCGTCCGCGGATGCCTGCGCGCAACGCTCTTAACTTAATGGGCCTTCTTACCGAATCGATGAAAAACCCACGGGGTAAATTGAATAAAGAGCAGCAGTAGTCTTTATATCAGCGTACGAAAAAAACTGCTACTCGATACTGCTTTCGGTTCCAAAAAGGGCGTAACTATTTATCTTTTCAACCTGTGTAAGACCGTCTTTCCTACCCTCGCCTTTTGGCATACGCTTATCGCGATATGCATCGACGTTGTCAACCGAATTGGTATTCCGAGAGGTTATTTTTGCAGAGAACGATCCTTCTCTTTCTTCCCTCATAATATATACATATGCCTTTTATATACCTTTTATTCACCCGCGGTATATCTTCATTGTTGCAGGTGTTAGGCAGGTACAGGACATCTACGTGAGGCTCATCGACTCTGCGACCAAACAGGTAAGAAACGAACGTCGTTTCATTCGTTATCCCCTCTCACGATACTTTAATCGAGCGATACGATTAAGCGATCGCGATTTTCCTTTCCTCTCTCTCTCTCTCGTTTCCGCGCGATGAAACACTCGGAAAATAGGCCGAGCGACGCGTTCCCGCCGCTCGAAGTATTATCATCCTCGCTACAAGCACTTAATTTTCCGGGGGGTTGATTCCTACCCCTCGAGGAAAGCGGCGACCGCCGCACGTCTGCCCCATCCTGTTATCTGCGCCACGTGGCCAACCCTGCGCGCAGTCCGCGAACCACGTGTTCCCGACGACCCTGTACACAGGGCCGTAGATCCTGGCGCGGCGATAGGGCGCAAAGAAGGATCATAACCTTCGAGCAAACGCAAATACGCGAGCGGCCTGATCGCCACCCGCGATAAGTCTTTTACTTCGTTCGATCAACCTTTCTCCGAAACGCTTTTCGCCTTTAACCCACGGACTAGATGAAACGAGCGGATTATATCGTCCATCGCGAACAAACGATTTCTCGTCCAATAAAGTTTTTTTCTTTCTTTCCCTTGAAGTGTTTTGGAACTTGGACATGTTCCATTCTTTTTCAGATTTTGCACGCGGTTTTGTACGATCTCGGAGGGTCCCGCGTCTGTTTCCGCGCGCGGCAGGGTATACCCACTTTCTTGAATTATTTTGTTTCGTGTCGCGACCCTACCTTGTCTAAGTACCTATAGGTACTTGCACCATTTTAGCAGATTAAATCATCTTGGGGTTGGTCGGTTACGGAGGTAAGAAGAGCAGTAGGGAGAAGAAGAAAGAGGCGGCCGAGTACGAAGGAAGGTTGGGGAAACAGAGAGCCGATGTTAGTTTTAGCTGATTAAATTACTAAGCCGTGGTGGCCTTGCGCCGGCAGAGACCGTTCTTCAATTCGCGATCCATTCCTTTTATTAATCGGATCCGGAGTTGAATCGTGAGGTTGAATATCTTTCGTGACGGATCAGTTATCTACGCGTTAATCTACCATTTAAAACAGCGGAAAGAAAGAGAGAGAGATCGTGTAGAATTTTTAACGGATAATTTTAATGAAAGATCGTTTATACCCTTTTTCGAGAAAGGATTATTCATTCGGAGAAAAGCGCCGAGGAACGGTCGTTTTTATTTCTATATCCGAGATCCGATAGAAATATATAAAAAATGTAAGTGGACGGGCGGAGAGGTACGGTGGAAACATCGGTAAGAGAATGAAACGGAATCTTGAACGGAGTAAACGTCTCGATAGCGATTCTCCGGCCCCCGATTGTCCACGGAGGAAAAGAAAAGCGGAAGTGATAGATGCCGGGATACCCTTTCCGCCTCTATAGAGGAATCGTGCCGGTAAAGGGAGTAGAAAGTTGGATGGGGAGGGATAGGATCGAAAACGAGAAAGCTGCAATTTATACATCAAAGCCTCGATTGAACGCGTCTCCTCCATTCTGGCAAAGCGAGAGGAAGACATACAGACACGAGAATCGATATATATATTTACTCTGCCCGTGTATGGAGTTTCGCGAAACAACTCGTACGAAGTGTTTAGCAAATCTGGGTTGATGTGTTCTTACCGCGTATCGTGTCCTGCAAAATTTACAAATGCCCGCAGTCCTCCCCCCTCCCCCCCCC
>NW_006263987.1:100498-101022 GCF_000469605.1 Apis dorsata
TATTACCACTACTATTACTACTTTGGAAACTACTGGCAATCGCTATAACATCGCGATGGATGAAATCAGCACGGACGAGAGGACATTTTAAATCGTGATTTTCCTTAAATGATAAAATTAGTGGTTAATGAAATTTCTTTTTCTTCTTTTTTTTAATCTTAGATAGGTACTCGAGAAGATTACGAAATCTATCTCTGTAATATATATTATATGAATTAGTACGACAAATCGATAATATATAAAAAAATTATTAAAAAAAGAAAAAAGAAAGGAAAAAAGAAAATTGTACCGAATATCGAAGAAAAATTTCATAGTTGAAGATGAAGGAGTTACGGTGGAGAAATTGCAATTCGGAAATGCGGCCGACTAGCTCGAGACCGAATCAAGTGGTCGGTTATAAATCCGCAATAATTGGCTACACCGAGCCGGCTGCTGAGCCCGTGGCGAAGCCCTCCTACCCTTAAGCTGTTCTTCAATTTCTTCGCTCCTGGCCAACCTGGGGTATCTATATCTACTTTCGCTTG
>NW_006263987.1:101351-107515 GCF_000469605.1 Apis dorsata
AGGGGGAAAAAAATACAGGATGTCGAGAACTGGTGCGCGTTTCTCTGTTGAAATTTCCAGAAAAATACGAGCAGCTTCCACGGAGAAAGAGAGGGAAGAGTGGCGTGGATGCCGCGGCTGAATGGCGCTAACAACGTACGTTTGTAAGCGCTTGAGAACGAACTTCCGGGAAAGAGGGAAGGAGAGAAGGTGGGAGGGCTGGAATGCGCTTTTTCGCAGGATTAAAAATGCTAAATTGTAATTAGTTCCGGGGATAAAAAAGCATTTACAGGACGCAGGTATGGTGGAGGAAGCAGCGAACCGCGTACCGTCGTTATTTTAAATGAATGAACAACAGGAAATTGTACCTAACCCTTTTAAGCTCCAACTTCCATCCGCCGCTGGAGATGATCAGTCGGAACTCCCTCTCTCTCTCTCTCTTTTCTTCTTTTTTCTTTTTTTTTTTTTCTTTTTTTTTCACGAAATACCGCCCATGGGAATTCAGAAAGGAATCGAGAAAGGATCGACGGCGTTACGTACGTCATATTCGTTACGTTAAATCGATTATCGGTATCGAAGAAATATCTTGGTCGTTAAAAAACACGCGTGCTCTTGAAGAGAAGGAGGAGGAGGAGAGAAAGAGTAATGAAACGTATTGGCGAGCGAAAAGGGTAGGATAATGCCGAATCGAATCACGGTATCGCCATTTGAACGTCGTTCAATGTAATGCTGAAATATGAGTATTTAACTATAGATTAAGGAAATAATAAGTTTCGAGATAAGTTAATCCTTGGCAGATAAGATGAGAAAGAGAGCGCGTCGCCTGTCCCCTAAGCGATGGACATTCTTCTCAGGGGTGAAAGTAACATTGTATGCGCGTTGTTCGATGGTGTATACGTGAGGCGACAGGGGTTGCACAACCGGTATGGAGGGGGATTCCCAGGGGACTTTTGGAATCGATTCGGGATGGAAATCATTACGGCAGATTTGAATGACTATCTTCGTATTTATCTACGTACGTCCTCCTCCCATTTCTTTTCTTCCTCGTTCTACTGCCATCTTTGAACACTCGTCGTGAATAACGTTATGCTTTTACCATTACTTTCGAGTGCATCGTTTTCTTTCCCATATCTTTTTTTATTTCAACCGATATACCTTTTCAATACTATAATAATGAAGCAGCAATTGTTGAGACGTTAGTTTATTTGGTAAATTAAAAAAAATAGATATTAAACGATCGCTCTGCCTCGATCGAACGAGTGCATAGATGGACCTGTATCGTCGTATATATATTTAAAAACCAGCAATGCTAGCATGTTATCGCTATTAGTCCTTCGTAAGTAATTCCCGTGGGAATTGGAGAGCGGCAGGGAGGACCAAATCGTTTCTGTTGGGAGCTGAAGCAACGGAAGAAAGGCCTCCAAGGGGCTGATGTTGATTGGTCGCACCCCCAGGACGACATTTGACGATATTACTACTTGCAAACTTTGCTTGAACGAATCATCTCTCTAAGATACTTGATAACACTCGAAACTTGATTTGCCGCTCGAAAATAAAAAGACACTTTTTTATTTTTAATCTTTGTAATTTTGAAATACGCGTTTAAAATCGTTAATAATCTAATTACGTTTCAATCTCGTTTAGGATATTAATTGACGCGATACTATCAAATTTCGATTACCGGTGGAATTACCTAACAAGTTTTATGTTATACACCGATTATTGCACGTATAACGACGAAATGAAATAATGAATTAAATAAATATAGAAATTTCTTTGGAAAATGTTATTAAAGTACTATTATGCGTAATTTCAACAACAAGTATCTAAAGTATTTAGATGCATTCGATCGGTTCGATAGAAATGAAAAAAAAAGAAAAAAGAAAAACGAGAATTTATCGAGTGGTTCGCGAGAACGAGCAACGCGGTAAAAACTAATTGCTGAAAATTGTCCATAAGTGGAATAGATATACGTAAAATCAACAACGCCTAGCTACGACGATGATTACCGGGCAAATAATGTCGCATGTCGTATCAGATGGTGTACATGACCCATCGAATGATGATCGTTATACGTGTACAAACAAAAATTATTGCGCGCGAGTGTTGGACGCGTATAACCAATTATCATTTTAAATATACATATGTAATTATTGGTTAAACAAATTATATTTATTTCGCGATTCAGAGAACCGTTTAACCGCGATAACACGAACGAATGTCGGGTTCGAGATACGTGATCTTTAATAGAACCGAATTGACCGAAATTTTAGGAATATATGGTTAGTTGATTAAGTAACTAATAACAATATTTCCGTGTCTTAGAGCAGGGGTTAATGTGTACGAGACGGATACTCGTATTAATTATTCACGATACAAATAAGATCGCATGCTGGCCAACGATTAGAAGTCGAAACGGCTGAGGGGCACGAAACGTTTTATACTTCCTTTCCGTTCTCCTCTATCGAGGAACAACGTGCACCGCTCTTTTCCTTCTTTCGCCTCTCCTTCCATCCTCTCTTCCCTCTTCCTTCCTTCCTTCCTTCCTTCCTTCCTACCTTCGTGTTTATTTTTGCCCCTCTATTTCCACTTCGACGGGGGGATCCTCCTCCTCTGATTTACCTTCCGCCGCGTATACAAGCATCGCGCCTCGTTTACGTTGCAATTCGGTTATTTTGTTCGTATAAATATTTGATGCCGTTTCCGAAAGTCACACCTAACCGCCGAGGCAAAATGTATTTGATATCGTTAGCCCCTCTCCCCCCTCCCCTATGGTCGTCCTCCGCTATTCAAAGAGCCGACGTCAACCCAACCAATTCCCTAGGACACTGTATTTCAAAGTATTTACATTTTATCGCTTCTTCGCAAACTCTAGCAATTTAGGTCGTTACGCGCAATACCAGCCAACTCGAGCATAAATTACACGTATACCTTGCGATACGATTAACGATTACGCGTCTGAGGCGTGTAGAGAGAAATACGAATGTTCCGACTTTTTCTCCACATTCGTAACCGGAATCGCTTTCGATTAGTTGCTCACGTCGACGAGATACATAACGATGCGTTACGTTCTCTATTCAGATTTCCAATATCGAATTCGTTTTTTATCGTATAAGCAAGTAATTTCATTTCGTTTTCGATCGTCGAATTTTATTATATCGTTTCCTGCGTTCGTTGACGTTAACGTGTCCCGTTCGAAGAAAATTTCGTTCTTTCGCCCGAGATCAAAAACACCCGCGTTTTATTATTCCCTGGCTAATCCTTATCTCGTTCCCCAACTGTAAGTGTATGAATACAAGGTAACGACGCGTTGTCATTAAATAAAAATCAATCGGAAGGTCGCGAAGGAAGCTTAACGGATTTGCTTAAGCCGACCATGGCTTAGCGGTGTTCCAGGGGAAGTGGCCCCTTCTCGACTTACAACCGCGCGGATAGTTCTCTAACGCGTTTTCTCCGATCACGCACGCGGAGTAATAATTATTTCTTTCATTTCAGGCTATCATGTACGAGGGACAAGATAAAAATCCTGAAATGTGTAGGGTCCTTCTTACTCACGAAGTGATGTGCAGGTGAGTTTAACCCATTAACATTAACGATTAGAATTAATAAACGATCCTAAATCGATCGCATTCTCATCATAATCGGTTTGCACGATTATAATTTTGAAAGTAATTCTCGGCAATAAACGAATTCCGATACACGCGACACGCGAAAGGAAATTGTTATCGTACGAAACGAAGCACGGTTTTACAGAGATTTGTGTGTCAAATACGCGGCTCGTGATCCCTCCTCAGCGATAAGACTTGGACCGAATGCAAACACGCATGGACAAGGAGCAAAAATATCCGGTGTTCATGCGAGCAACCACCCTTGCGGTGGCAAACCATAAACGTAACGAGACGCACGGGGATGCAATCATTCTCCGGGGGTGGCTGACTCATTGACCCATGGGACTTTGGGCTGACGACTCTCCACCCCCGAACTTGCCGCCAAGTCCCAAGGGTTCGGATAGTTTTTAGACCTGGCGCAAGTTCCTGACCCCTCGACTGGACCCATCCGCACAACCCCTCGACCTCGAAGAAATCTTTCAAAATCTACGTGCATACTAATTTCTCATCGATCCGTCTAATTTTGTTCTAGCCGGTGTTGCGACAAGAAGAGCTGCGGAAACAGGAACGAGACCCCGAGCGATCCCGTTATCATCGACCGGTGAGTCAACCTACAACAAACCCCTACACGAATTCATTTCTTCTCCACTCTTCGTACACGCTAATCTTTATCTCGAGGAATTTTAATCCCCCGTTCCGTACGCGAATTCCTCGAACATCGACGAGGACTTAATACATAGCACGTGCATATATATAGCGCGCTATAATTATACCGTAGAATCGTGTTTCGTAGGAAGAAACGTCAATGGGTGTGGATATCAGTTTAGCCAACCCCCGTTTTAGCTATCGTCCTTCCCAACGATCTGCGAAATAAGGGAGCACGATAACTCGTTCTCGAAGGTAGCCACCTGCACGAGATAGCGGCGCATGGCTCCGCGACTCGGGAAGCCAGGATATTTAGGCTTGCAAAATACGTTTCCTACGAGGTGTGGCGAGGCTGTAAGGTATAAGAGCACTCGAATACTCGCCCACGTACTTGTATATATACACACACCTTCTCCGCTCGTTGTACACCGTGTCTCGCTTGTCCTTGGAAATACAGAGACGCGCTCTTTCTCTCTCCCTCTCCCTCTCTCTCGCGCTTTGCCTTCTCCCCTTTCTCTCTCTCTCTCTCTCTCTCTCTCTCTTGCCCTCTCTCTCTCTGTTCCACGCAAGCTGGCTAACATGGGAGCAGTAGGGTGAGCCTGGTATCTGAATAGGCTATAGAGTGTCCTGAGATAGGAACGGTAGGAAGGAAGAGGTTTCCCGCGGGACCAAGGCCGAGATAGTCTTCAGGAGGACATCTTGTGCTCAGGGGCGCTCAACCTACGGGCTCTCTCGATACAAACTCGGAGCTTCGGAGCTTTCGTTCTTATTTCGGGGGAGGGGGAGGAGAGGATATGGGTTACGCGTGGGTGACAGGAAAAGCCTAGCAGGAGGGAGAGAGGGGCTTGCAGCTAACTATTTTTCTCCGACCTTTTCGAATCCGCGTGTTCCGGATTTGAGCGCAAATGTTATAACCATAGGGCGTTATTTACGATCGTTGAGAGAATGGATTTTATTTGTTCGAGAGAAGAGACTGATGCCAGGAAATTTTATTTCGTGTTTTCGCGTATTCGGGGCGGAGCAGGTGATCTTTTTCGCCATGTACGACGATATATATCTTTGAAGATGCAAATAGGATGAATCGATGGAAATTTAAGCGCGATAAAGAAGGTTTTCGCATCGCGGTTAAAACTGGAAGGGAGGGGGGAAGGGATTGTGTCAGTGTGTTAGTCGTGTCGCGATAAATTTTCAATGTGGAACAAGACTTGTCCGACGAAAGCATTAAAAAAATTAATCTCGAAAATGTTGGCTCGATACACGGCACGCACGCATCCAAGCAACATCGTATAAACCGCGATATAATGTAAATGCAACCACGTTGCGGTCGCGTGTCACATCGAGCGCCACCCTAAACTACGTCTCTTAGCTCGGTTTGTGGGTAGATCGTGTTGGGCGTAGAGTAAATGAACGATCCAGGGAATTAGAAGATTCGGTTAGCATTACTGTTTATCACGTATTTAAGTAGAGATTTTGGGGAAAGTTTGGAAAATCGCGTATTTTAAATTTAAAAATAAAATGAAATAATGTAAAATATCTTGGAAACGACGAGTATATGAACGAGTAAATATCTTTTAATTATAAAAAAAAAAAAAAAAGAAAAGAAAAGAAGTTATCTTACGAGAATTAATACGAGCAATAATTTTTTGTTTTAATCGATATTAAAATTAGTTTCCATCCTAAATAGAAGCGACGTATGTGTAGTGGAAAATATGTGTACACTATAGATTGGTAGGCTAATAGATTTTCGGTCTCGAACAAAACCGCAATGGAGAGAGCGCGAGAGCCTGATCGAGAGAACGGGCGAAGGGTATCAATGCCACTTTGATTGAGGCGGCCCTGGCCGATTGTGACATGCTCACTCAGCTGTGCAGAAAGTACAACACAACCCCCCTCCCTCCCTCCCATCAATCGTGTATATCTGGCTAGAAAAAA
>NW_006263987.1:107744-107951 GCF_000469605.1 Apis dorsata
TTTCCCTCGCGGAAACGGTCGAAGGGAAGGGATCCCTCTAAAGAAGGAACGAAGGAAAGCTAAAGCTCGAATACGGAATAGGAACGTGGAAAGATAAAAATCTCTCGATGATTTTTTCCACGGCCGTGGAATTTCTCTAGATGCGGAACCTCGAAGGAATACTCGGATGATCGGAGGGATCGATCGGTGCATAGCGCATCTCGATGA
>NW_006263987.1:108389-109889 GCF_000469605.1 Apis dorsata
GGATTCCATTTCGGGTGGCCGAGCGACGGCCATCGTTCCGTTTTCCTCTCGACGTATGGGCCTCCCTTCGAGGGGCCGACACCGTTCAATTTTTCACCGCGAGAATAACCCGTTGCCCGATTAATACCGCGATCAACGCGAGCGACGATCGCGTTCTCCTCCCTCCTTCCTTGCACCCTTCGAGGAGGGATCAGATTTCCCTTCGAAACGCGAACGAATTTAACGGCTTTCTCGCCCGTTACTCGAGCGTAGAACGAAAAGGGTGTGGGGGAGGGGAAAATGGTTTAAAAAAACCATGGTGGATCCGTTAAACGCGCGAAGGTTTAAGCCGGTCCCTGGTCGATTCCGATATTGTGATTTTCAATGGCGCGTCTATCATCCGCATAAATACGGGCTCGGCGATATATTCCCTTCGTCGAGTCGGAACGCGTAACAATCAATCGTTACCTTAATTGATTGCGATTGGTCGAGGATGCTCGAGCGATTTGACTGACGTCACAATGACACACGGATTGTCAATCAGCCGCGCTTGTGGCGTTAATGCATGCAAATTTGACCGAATCGTGCCACGTTGTCTCGCACCCTTGCTGCGAATCTCCATCAGTATGGACTCGATATCAAGGGCGGTCACGGAATTTCCGCTGCGAGCATTATTATCGCGGAATGCTTTCCTCCAATTCTTTCCAATCTTTTCCAATCCTTCGCTGCGAAGCTTTCGCGTTAAAATCAACGTTTATCCATTGTTTATACGTACGTTCTTTCTTTCTTTCTTTTTTTTTTTTTTAGTTTATACAAATTTCATCGATACTTACTCGATTTAAATTTAATTAATCGATACTTGTTTTTACGATTTTTACGATCGTGGAAAAATTAATTCTAAACTCTTGTAAAAGAAAAAACAAATACCAAGATATAACAACGCGACACATTTATAGCCGTGAGATATATAATCGAATGAAAAAAGGGTGTGTATTCGGTGGCAGCCATAAATTTACGTAAAAGATAGGAACAAGTAATTAATATGACAATCGCATTAAGAAACACGGGTTGTACATGTCAGATGTCGTAAAAAAAAAAAGAAAAAAGAAAAAAAAAGAAAAAGAAAGAAAGAAAGAAAAAAGGAAAAAAAGAAACCGAAAACGTTTTCACGTCCCGTTAAAAGCTAATCAGATGAAAGTGCGTGCAATCAGCGACACATGTTAGACCACGCCGCATTAATGCCACGTTCCACCTAACGAGTAAGTAACCGCGTGTGCTGTGCACCGCTACTTTGGATGGAAATGATGAAAACTATGAGCCGAGATAGGGACGATAATGACGGGTCTCCGGTTGGCCGCTCGTAGATGACACACATCGATAAGGAAAAAACTTATTAAGCGAACGACGTACGCGATGCACAGCGAAATGGGCTTGCCATTCATTGGTCGAATCAAACGATCCAGTGGGAAATCTCACTCACTACGCTCATCAGCAACGCCCCTTTCGCCTCTTTCAATTTTT
>NW_006263987.1:109931-109995 GCF_000469605.1 Apis dorsata
ACCTTGCGTTTCATCGATTGTGCTAATTAAGACCTCTGCTTTTACGACCGGCAAATCTCTTTTA
>NW_006263987.1:110004-111757 GCF_000469605.1 Apis dorsata
CGCCGAAAGAGAGAGATTTAAGATCTCTTCGTTCGCTCCTTTTGCTTCCCAAATTTCGTACAAATTAAAAAAATTCTTCGATTATAAACGATCGTTCTTCTCGCAGAACCGTCGAAGGGTGAAACGAATCGAGTTACGAATTATTCGGGTATTTTTCAGCTTGACCGATCCTAGAAGTACTATTTTCCGACGTGACTATTAAGGAAATCAAAACACACTCGGTGGTGCTACACGTTCTTCCGTACGCGAAGCATATGGGGCCCCCATTGGAGGGGTATCACACCCTTCGTTCCGTCTATAGGCCCCCCCTAAAATAAATGGATAAGAGTGCGCGTGCACGCTCCTCGTATAGAAACGAGAACGACCGATCGTTCGAGCGGGAAATCGTTGGATAAATAATCTTGTATTCGCACGGTTAATTATTTTTTGGTTTCGCCGATTCGGAAGATTGGCGGTGAACAATCGACGTCGTCTAGACGATTACACGCGTGTACGAGAAATTATATTAAGAATCGTAATTATTATTTATTTATTTATTTTTTTTTTTTTTGCACACTCAAAAACACGCTGTGTTTTTGTATCTTTCGTATACACACGTAAACTGGTTAATAGTTTTTCATCCGAACCGAATTAATCAAAGTTCAATTAAAACTTTACGCGATTGATTTACAATTCTGCCTTTCCTTCTTGTTCGACGCGAAATTTAGAAATTCCGAGAGATTCGGTCTTTGTGGGAGATAAAAGGAAACAGAGGTATTATGGGGCCAAAAATGGACTGGCTCCCTCGTAAATTCGTCCAATTAGTCGAATCACCAAAAAATTTACGGAATATACCTTCTCTCTCGCCGACAAATATGCGGGGGCCCTTCTGCCAAGCTCGAACGAGAGGAGGAACGGGCCTAAAACACACACTTCGCTCGCGAAAGACTGGAATCTATATTGGATATTATCGATATCTCGATCTATTCGGTCCGCTAATGGAAAACTTATGCTAAACTAACCCCCGTCGATCCATTATGTATCAGTGGAAACGGTTTTCGAGCCGCGTACGCGAATCATTTCACGCATTTTGTCACTCCCACGGATATTTCCACCTTGATCGAATTATCAAACGAAGAAATCGAAGAAACTTTTATTTTTATCATCATAGAAAAATATTATCCTTGATATTCGCTTGTAATAAAATTATCTGTACGAGACAAACGTGACAATCCGTCTATTCCATTCTATCACAAATTCAAATGTGTTGAAAATTTATTATTAAACAAGAGTATCTCTATAATATTTAAGGACAACCGATATACCAAGATATACTCGAGCGAAGGAAAACTCGCGTGAAAAGTCTTGACACAAGTGGACGCTGATTGGCTCACCGTCTGTAGGAAAAGTGGCGAGCATATTCTCTTCTGTGACTACGGAGGAAGGCTAGACAGATACCGAAACGTACCCAAGAGTGTCGTAGAGCCGTGAAATCTTAGTCGTATCCGAGAGTTCGGCTCGATTCCCTTACGGTTATTCTACCTACCGAGAATTACCCCCGATACGGTATCCTTATTTTCGAAGAATATCTTAACAGCTTCCCGCACAGCGCTTGTTTCTTATTCCCTCCCCGCGTTGTCGAAGAAAGGGGTAGTAGTAAGAGAGGGAACTCCTTCTTGCATAACCTTCTTTCCGCCGTTTCTGCCTTTCTCTCTCTCTCTCTCNTCCGTTCGCGTTTTCCCTCCCTCTTAAAGAGAAGAAGCCAATAGGGAGA
>NW_006263987.1:111806-115632 GCF_000469605.1 Apis dorsata
ACCGATCAGCTTAATGCATATTGATGCGCGCCGAGCTAAGTGAGTGAAAAATCGCCATCGATCTACCTTCCGAGAAGCCAGAGGCATTCTCTTCTTTTTCTTCCTGTAGTCGCTCGCTAGTTTTCTTCTCCACCGTCGACGTTGCCAAAACCGATCGCGTTTCGAGATTTCCATTCCTCCTCTTCTTTCTCCAAACGAAATTTCGCGCGTCTAGGATAAAAAAAGATTATTCCACGATAAATCCTATCTATTATATCGAACTGTTCTAAACTTATTCGAATATGTGTAATCATATAAAGCAATTGTATTTTGCATTGGTAAAATGTAGATGCAGAAGCGAAAGAAAGTCAGAAATCTAGGAAGCAATTAACTCGAAGCGAAGTTGGTGATCGAGGATGGCTGGTGATTCGATAGGAGCGAAACGATTCGCTATCTAGTTGTGATGCAGGCTTGATTTTGGCGCGTTCATAGAGGTTGTGACGGGACCCGTGGCATTTTGCGTAGCGTTATATGCTGGCGTTGCCTCTGCCAGCCTCGTTGGGGTCTCGGCCCGCAGAACAGATGCCAACCGTCACGGCTCGCCGATAGCTGGAAGGGTGCCTCTAGATTGAGACACGGTGGATGACTCTAAATGGCATTCGGTCCTCCACGCTGCCTCCCTTACCTTCCTCCTCTTGCTCCATTCGATCGATCTCTTATCCTATTCTCTCTCTTCCTCCTATCTTCTATTATTTCCATCAAGATTTCACGATACCACGATTTCGAGATTTTTCCTACGAATTTTCTCGTATGATAAAACGCCTTTTTACTCGTATTTCTCGTTATTCTTATTACAACAAACAGTACATTTCACAACCGTATAATACGCGTTGAAACGAGAAAGAGAGAGAGAGAGATAAGAATGAAACGGTAGCTCGACTTCCCAATTTCTTAATCGAAGGTATATATACGATCCTTCTCCCTTTCTGTAAGCAAATATAGAATCGTTATATGTGATAGGATTTAAAGGGAAGCGCACGAGCGCACTGAAGGACGTATTTATCTCGATAAAGAAAACGAACAAACAGATCACGGGAGAGGGAGGGGGGAGCATCCGTATGTGGGGGATGGTAGAATGACAACGAGAGAACGAGCGGAGAAAAGAGTGGTGGTGCATTATTATTTCGAGGGCTTGGAGAACGATGGCGCCCACCGACCGTATGTCAAACTCCTCGTACAATGAATACGCTCGTGGCTAGGAGGGAGGAGGAAAGAGAAAGATGCAAAGAGATGGGAGAAAGGGGAGGGGAGGGGAATAAAGAGAGCGGGTTCCGCTCAAAACAGGTGGTTTACGAACGAGAAGAAGCGGCAGCACCGACGTGGTAGAAGGGGAGAGGGAGGAGGGGATCCACTCGAAGAGTCGCGTGGCCAACTCAATTACTTTGTAGGGCCATCTCTAAACACCGGCCACGCACTAATGCCTCGAATGCTTTCAAGTTGCGCGTAACGCGATGGGACAAACCGTGTCATCTTATTGTCGAAATCCGTTTCTCTCCCCCCGCATCCGATTATCCCCGCACAATGCTCTTTACGCCCGTACGATTACGCTGTTAATCAACAAACGGATCATCCGCTAGTTGCCTCTTTTCTTCTTTCTCTTTTATTCGAAATTAAGTTCGCTCGCATCTCATCGCTCTCTTATCGAAAATTTAATTTTTAACCACTGGGTTTGCTTTCGCGATAAGCCACTAAAATCGAAATAAATTTGGTTGAATACGTAGATCGAAATTTTCTATGGAAAGAATAATTTCAACAAATCGATCGAGGAGGAAAGTAAGCGGGGTTGAATTGGAAGACTCGTGCGGCTTGCGATAACCTCGGCATCGATCAGCGCGCGACCTCCGTGCGGTCGCAGAAAGTGGTCGAGGGTGGACGATTACAAAGCGGTTCGGTCTTGAGCTCGCGTTAAGAGCGATCGATTCGCGATCAATTCGACTTCTTCGTAATTACGTTCCGGTGAAAATGAAAACCGCGCTACCGATACCGATAGCGAAGGGGGATGGGGCGCGGGTGAAAAATATCCCGTGTCTCGGAATAGAATTGGAGCGGATTTATTGGCGGAATTCAGAGTGAGCGCGCGCGTCGCCTTATACACACGAGCTCTCTCGTGAGGTAAATCGTGGAGGAGACGGCATAAAATAAGAGGCGAATAGCTGGCATAGCTTGGCGCCTCTCGGCTGTCCATCAGCTCCGAGGAACTGGCGAGGAGGCACCCTCCTCTTTCTTTGGCACCCCGTCCACCACCCTCCCCCGGCCGATCCTTCCCTCCCACCATTTCATCCCGTCCTTCATCATCGGCCGACGTATATCGTTCTCCGAGGAAGGGTTTCGCCGTACCGAGAACTAAAAGGCAGGTTTAGGAAAAACGGGAAGTCTTTGCGCGCCTGTCAATCAGCCGTCCGTGGTTTTGCGACCATCCGGTTAATGATGATCCACTGCTCTATCTCGTCGGGATCGTGCGGCTACCAGTACCCCCACCACCACACCCTACCCGAACACACCGGGATCAAAATAGTAAGCGCGATCGTTGTGAATCCCCTCCCTTCGTGACTCCTCGATCTTTCCATCGGCCGCGAACGCTTTTTTCTTTTCTTTTTCTTTTTTTTCCTTTCTTTCTTTCTTTTCCTCGCGAGCAACGATCCGTCACGTACCAACCAACCTGCCTCCCTCTCTCCCTCGCTCTCCATTTTTATTCGCCTCGCAATGTCGACAAATTTATCCTCCAAATTCTTGGAGCTTGCATATGTGCCTACTTTCGAAAGATCAGTTCAGATTAAATGTTTTTTCTTTTTTCGAATTACGGAGGGGAAGAAGAGTTTATTTTTCGAATTTTATCGATTCTGATATTCGAGGAGATATCGTTCGGGGAGTTTCGGCTCGGCAATATTTGGCCGAAATATTTCCATACTCGTCGTACGAGGGTTTCCCGTTACCATTTTTCTGGGAATGGTCGTAGCGTAGGGACAAGTGAATTTTTCGTTGGCGAGGAACGTGTTACCGAAAGGGGACGATCGATGCGTCAAGATTTATGCGATTGATTCGAACGGAGCAGAGTGACAGTACAAGGAAGCGCTCTTAGTCCTGGTGTCTTCGCTCCCCCGAGGATACATCTCCCTTCGAAGCGCCGGTGTCCGAAGGATCTCTATAAATTTGCATGTAGAATACTCGCGGAGGTTCTCACGACGGTAGACGCCGAGGATAGCCTGTCGCATCTGTCGACGCACATTTCACGTTTCGTGAAACTCTCTCGCGCTCTCTCGAAAACGCGTCCCTAATTTCATTTTAACCAGAACTCGCTTTCCTCCGATTAAACTCGAAATTCCCTCTCTCCATTGAGATATCAAACTTGTTACATCGAATTTAACGAAAGAAAGAGGAAGAGGAGGAGAAAGAAGAAGGAGAAGAGACGAAGAACGAATGTGGACGAATACATTTGCTTCTATCGCAGGGGCAGGTGGAAAGGAGCGAGGTCGAAAGGTATAGATACGTCGTGTAGAGTGATTCGGGGAATCGGGTAGAAGAAGGGCAGAGCTCGTTCCGTCCAGCGCGTTCGCGGAAACGCGAGTTGGAGCCTCGCACCCCCTCGTCCATTCGACGATTCGGGCGGCCGGCTTCCCAGACTTTGGACGTCGGGGGTGGACAAGGCAGGCTGACCGGTTGCCATGGCGACCATATGGATTGATCCGAGCAAATATCATCTCCGAAGACGCCCGAAAGAATCGCCGGATTTCAGAGAATAGCTTCGGCCGGCTCGTTGGATTTCTCCTCTTTTCTCTCTTTCCTTCTC
>NW_006263987.1:116495-117037 GCF_000469605.1 Apis dorsata
TTTCTTACGCCTCGTCCGACCACGCTTCGATCCCGTAATTAATCAGCCTACTGACATGCTTTTTCGCGCAATTGTCCAAATACGATGTCCAGCTTTACTAGCGTCCCTTGAATTCAACCGGACATCGTCTCAACCCGCCCTGCCCTCCGTGTCCACGTCCTCGAGCAAACCATTAACGCATAAAATACGAATCCCGATGCGAGCAGCAAGAAGCGTCGTTAAGATTGCCTCCAAATCGAGAAGAATCTCCCTTATTCGCTTTTACCGGAGTTTCTTTCGAGAGAGACAGAGAGAGAGAGAGAGAGAGAGGGAGAGAAACATTCGTATCAACGACTATCCTTAGATTCTCTCACCTAAGAGAGCGAGTAATTTTAAAATGGAAACCGACCGTTCGAAATAATTGGATTATAGTTGAAACGCGGATGTGGGGGAAGGTTGGAGGGCGTTGAAGAAGAAGTTACGCAAGAGACTTATTCGGTCGTAGTGATCCGTGGAGAGACTTAAACCCCCTCGGTTCGACTTTGTTCGTACTATGGGGGAGG
>NW_006263987.1:117378-119411 GCF_000469605.1 Apis dorsata
GCAAGTCCCAATGAGGCGTGTAATGCCATTAAAGGGAATCTTATTACGCCGCTACGCCACCCTAACCGCGCGCGCCTAGTAGACGCCTCCGCTTCGCTGCAACAAGTACCCGCCTAACCCGGTAATTAAGTCCCGATTAATTCTCCGCTTACTTTGCCCGCCAAATGGCGCGCGACAACGCTGTTACGAAGAAAATTAAAGCCTCCACGATGAAAGAAAGAAACTTCCCTCCCTCTTATTATCGTCTTACCGACGACGGATAACACGATCGCGCCATGATCCAGTTAAATCGTGCGCCGAATCGATCGCGTTTCGCGCGCTTTTTTACGCATTTGCTCTCCTCCTCCTCCTCCTCCTCCTCCTCGCGTTCCAACGCCGGTTGACCGGCCGTGTTACGGGAACCGAATTATCCGGTTTGAATTTTGGTCTCGCCAAATGCCTTAATCGAATTCATATTGATTCGAGTCGATCTTAACCGCGTTACATCGAAACCGGATAAACCGTTATTACGTTGTAAACCGTGTTAACGTCTTCGCTTCCTCGCTACCGCTATATTCTACGATTGAAAATCGATTTCGCGTTGCTAATGAACGCCACGATTCGGTTTCCAACATTGAATTATGGTGATACGTATATACGCCTACACCGAGACGAACTTTCTCTATCCGTTTTTGGTGGAGAAAAACCCGTAAATATTTTACAGAAGAGGAATTAACGTTCCCTTGGAATAAATATACGTTTTACTTTTACATTTACTGGGGAAAATATCGAAACGATTTAAAACCGTTTTCTACGGTTATTAAATAAAATAATTATTTTTTTTTTTTGAAAAAGCAAGTTTCGTTGTTAAAATTGACCCTTAAAAAATACTCGCTCCAGCGAAACGACGCGTTATTCGATGAGTTAATCGCGGGAAATTCGCGGCTCTTGAAAAAAAATTGTATACTCTGGCGTACATTGACAACCCTTTCAACTCCCGGTACACCTGTTCGCCCACCTGTAATGACGATAAAGTGGCCGCGATGCTCCGAAATCCTGGTCGTAAATCAATACGAGCTAGAAAATAACTTGGCAATAATTCACAGGAGCGCAGGGAATCCCCACGAAAGGCCCGCCGCGTTGCCGGTGAGAAATTAAAATAAATCAAACTTATCTGTTGCTCCGACCACTTGCCGGTGGTGATCTGGTACGTGTGCGTTTTCGTGTACCCGTGTTGGTGTGCGAGCATCGACGTCTACCTACACGTGCGAGGATAAAGAGCGCGTGATAGACCGCGTTCGAATGTACTGTAAAAATATTTCTTTTAATATCGACCGATAACCGATGTTCCCTCTTTATTAAAAATAACAGCTAACCCGTAGAAATATTTTATATTTCCGCATTAATATATATATATATATATCTTTCTATAAATTCGAAACCCGAAAAGAAAGAAAGAAAGAACGCATTTATCTCATGAAGAGAGAGAGGGCAAAGAGATGGAACGCGATAGAACGATCAGAAAGCGACTCGTGAAAGGTTGGATGGCGTTAAGACGATTCTCGCGCTCGAGGCAAGACTTATCCTCCGACGGTTCGGTAAATTCAGTCACCCCCGTGAATAAATACGGTTAGTGGGCAGCCAAGGCCCTTTAGATCCCTTTGACCGAAGGGGGCAACGTGCGGGGTGGTGGTAACTGGTAAGTGCCTAGGGCGACCATCTGTGCCCTTCTGCGCCTACGCTGCGCCACGTGGATCGCGGCTACCGTTTATGCGGCATTCGTTGCAGCTACGCGCATGTATTATCGTTAATATTCCTGCTAACTCCCGAACCTTAGAGATCTTTATACCTTTGCCCGACATCTTCTCGCTTCCCTCCATCGATCGACCGACCGATCGATCGATCGATCGTTTAATCTAATCGTAGAAAAATAAAATCGAAATCGAGATTTCGAAAGATATATCCGAATATGGAATATGGGAACGCCGCGTACATTGATCTAGTTTGGGGGCGTTTATCGGACGGCGCGATCAACCCTTAACAAAAAGTCGCCG
>NW_006263987.1:119669-121305 GCF_000469605.1 Apis dorsata
ACGATGCCATTCGCTATCTTTATCTTTGCGCCATCGGGTTGTAAATTATGCAGACACCAATCGTGACTAATTAACCACCCTTTCCAACGATATCGATCGTTGGTCAGGTCTCGATATATAGGGGAAAACAATGGAGCATACGAAGAATCGCGAACGATCGCGCCGCCCGATAATCGCGAAACAGGCCGTTACGATAATTTCGCGACGCTCGTTAACCACGATAATCGGTTACGCTCCTCTCTTATTTTATTATCAGGAATTGCCTCTCCATGACTAATTCGAGCCGCGCAGATACACGTACACAGCCCGGCCATGCCTCGTCTGCTGGCGATAGCGGTATGCTCGTTGAACGACGCGTGCGAGAGGGGCGTATACCCCGTGTATCAAGTTACACCATTACACTTTACTGGCGCTACGATCGTCTAGTTCCCTCTTCCGCTGTTGCACTTTTTTTTTTGGCTAATGCACTTACCCTCTCTCTCTCTATATATATAAAAAAACCGTGACTAATTGAAAATACATAATTCAGTGCGACCAAGTCTCCTCGAAGTCAGTGATGGACGATTCGATCGAATTGTCGTTAAAGACTTTGAAATTTATATTTATATATATATTTCTATATATATGTGGAATAATTTCAACATGTTGGTGAAACGAACACATGGCTCGTTCTATTTCCGCACCCGCTACCGCGCTCTACGTCAAATTGCCAATTTTATCGATAATAAGGATCTAGTAATTCGATAGAGATATAATGCAAATTCAGTTAATTGTTCGTTCGAAAGGAGGAGACGAACGTATGAAAAGGGGGATAGGGACGAATACGGTTTTTGCCCTTTTGTTGCCCACAGCCTCGGTCGGTTGAGGGTAGCGTCAACGGTGTTGGATATCTTCCTGCAAGATTGAGTTTCCCTCTACATGTGTCGTCAATGAACGATGGACGCGACTGACAACGCAACCGGCCACATGGAACATATGGCATAGATTTAGTTGCATTTTTATAAAATAAAATTTCTTCGAGCTTATCGTTGATATCTCGTTCGTATATAATGTATATATATATAATTGAAATTTGCGACGTGACCATTTGCCTGTTCTGAAATCGATCAATTCGTTTCACGCGACATGCTACAGTTGCCGTCATCCGTTTACCCTGGCCTACATATCGCACAGTCGATAAATTATCCGACTGTTAATCAAGTTTCTCCTAATCGATCCTAAAAAAAAAAAAAACGACCTCTGTAAACAAGTGCATCGACAACTCGTTTATTATTACGCGCGTAATGCGTAAGTATCGTTGGAAAAAAAAAAAAAAGGAAAGGAAGAAAAGAAAAAGAAAAAAGAAGGAAGAGCTCATTAATTCTAATGGAAAAGGAAACTCGTTAGCGAAACTCATTTTCCCAAGGAAAAAAAGTGTGGCTGGGTTGAAATCCCAGCAATAAAATTCGATCCGCAACGGTGCGTGAAACCGCGCCAGTTCGTCTTCCCTGAACCAGAGCCAGATCGCTATCCCCTAATTTTTGAAATGGCCATTTAAAGGGTTGCCGTGCCAATTAGCATGTTAATCGGAAAACCGGTTCAAGGTTCGAATTATTCCCTGTTCCTGTTCCAAAAAAAAAAAAAAAAAAAAAAAAAA
>NW_006263987.1:121465-125905 GCF_000469605.1 Apis dorsata
CATCGAGTGTATATCATCGCGGGTTGCCGCGATAAGAAGGATAATTGCCCGTTGCTCGTTCTCGCCACACCCGAACGCGAGCCAACTCGTGCAACTCGCGTGACGAGTAATGCGATTCCAGTCCTTTTCTACTCGATCTTTCGTGTCAACCCGATAGACGCGTCCATCGATATCGGCATAAAATTCGGATTATGCGCCAACATGGCCACGCTCCAGACCTGTAATAACACGTTACGTTACAAGGAACGAACGATTGATTCGCTTATCTTTACGATTACGTGCAATTTTTCCTCTCCGCTTTCGATATCGTGTGTGACGATTCGTTTCCCTTCGTACGTTCGTTGCTTAATTTATCTATTTTCGTTTGAATTTATTTTTGAATAGCCTCTAGCGTGCATTATGATTTTTACGCGTTTGGTCGCGTTATCTCGACCAAATTCTGTATTCTGGTGTGTAATAACAAGAAATTAAATTTCGCAGTCTGTCTAGCGTATATAAAATTGAAGCGTTTAAATCGCAAGTTCGTTCACGCCACCTCTCGAAAATCGTTTCGGGAGAACTCGGATCATTCGATTCCGTATCACGTTAACTACGGCGCAAATCTAATAGAGTTGCCTGCAGCATCAAATGTCACTACTGGTTGTAGAGGGTTCGCAGTATTGTAGTTTTTGATTGGCTAATCCACCCTAATCTAATCGAACGTTCCCTCACATTGTAGGCCTCTCCTGCAGTGTCGTTCTAACCAATCGGTATTCAATTACAAATTGCAATCTTGCGATCAACCTCATTTCTATATTATTCTCGTTTCTTTTCTTTTCTTTTTTTTTTCTTTTCTCTTTTTTTCATTTAAGAAATAAATAATGGATCAAAATAAGAAAATCACGAATATAGATGTCTTTTCGATCGACGATATTTAAATTCGAGTAAATGGAAAGAGAAGGAGAAACGTTTAAATTAAGAAGACTCTAAGTTGCATTCAATCAGTCAATCGCAGCGGCGTGATGCATTGATGATGCGCGGAGCGAAAAAATATCGTGTCGCGTGGAACCGGTTTCCTACTGCGCAGGTTGCTTCGATCGCTCGTCCGTGATTCAGGATTATCCCAAGTTCGATGATATCAAATCTTGCTGCCCGCGTATATCCACCACGCATCGCATTATTCCAGATTCCGTCGTCCGTTTGACGAGCCGCATCAGGATATACAATTCCACGCTTTATAATACCTGTATCAATGAATCGATCAGAAATGTAAAGGTATGGGAGGCACGTTGTTCCGTGAAACAAACGTATCGTTAAATCATTTATATATACTCGAATATACTTCATCCCCTTATACCAGTTACGAAACTCTCTAGAGTGTACACGGGTGTCCCGATTCTGAGACCTTGCCTGACCAAACGACAAAGGCCATCTAGATCATCGAGACTCTTTAACCTCTCATTCCTCGTAGATAGATGGAATCGCTGGTCGAATTACGTCGCCACGAGAACAAAATATCGAACAAGATAACGATATTATTTTCGTTTATTTTTCACTTAAGGAAAATAAAAGGAAAATCATACGATTTTTATTCTTAAACGCAAAAACTCTCGTGAATTGTTATTCGAAACTATTCGATAAGTTAAGATAGTCGTTGGGGAAACATTGGCAGGGTACACACTCCACGATGATAATTCCACGCTGGTCGTTCGCTCATGGAGAGAGAATAGGAGCGAGTTTATCGAACCGAGATGGTGCACGGGCGCGAATATAGACATCCGACACACCCTAAGACCGAGATATCTGAGCACGACGGTGCATGCGAGGGTGCATACATTGTGTCGAGCCACCCTTCTTGACAACGACGCCCCAGTAACACCCCCCAAGAGCCAATAATACCGCGTACTAGCGGCCTACTACGATGGCTTATTATTTTCCTACGGCTCATCGAGCCCAGTGTGCTCGCTATCAATTACAGGACATTCCACGCGAGAGATCCCCTTCCCCGGCCTTGGACGGATCAGCCTAACCGGAATCCCATCTGGTAAACTTTTACGTTATGCCCGTTTAGCCACCGCGCTGTTCCACGGAAAATAATAAGGGAGACGAGGGGGCCCCGTTCGAGTCGTCGCCGCTCTTAAGTTCGATTAAATCGTTCCAAATTATTTTTTCCATAATTCGCAATTCGCGTTGCGAATTAATTGAACGAACGGAAATGGAGGGGTAGGGAGATAAATGGAAACGAACGGAGAATACGCAAGGCAAGATTGGCTCATCGCGAATCGGGGAGAGAAATCGGTTGGCGAAATGGTATCTATGGTATGTATAACTGTATAGAAGAAGCCGGTGGAAGGAACGGTCGGGACATATATGCAAATCGAAATAACATTATCCGTCGCTCTTGAGGCAATAGTAGGCTGAAAAGGCAGGAAAGAGATAGCGAAGAAGGGAGGAAGAAACGAGTAAAAAGGAACTAGGATCCAAAATTCGAGCGAAGGGGGATAAAATGCATTTCTTCCGCTACCCTTGTCGCCGAGGGTGACTGCGTGTCGCGAGGTAAACGCAAACTCTTCCGCGCGCAACATATGGCCATATATATATATTTTCTTTCTTTCTTTCTTTTTTTTTTACATCCACATAACCAATAGGTGCAAAAACGATGACGAGCATCGAGATCGATTATTACGATTCTTAAAATTTCCACGAGAGGAGGATACGAGTGAGAGATTGATCTCGATAACAAGAAATTTTTTCGATTCGTGTGCATATCGCGTTAAGTGGATTGGTTACGAAAGATCCGTCACCGATCCAACGATATCATTAAGCGCGTTTGGGACGAAAGGATTGGTTTCCTTCGCGGAAGGAATTCTATCGCAGGAAAAGACGTGTCATATCGCGAGGACGGTCTGTGTGTGGCCGAGGTACTGGACGGCGAGGTGAGCTCCGGCTCGCTAAGTTGTCACTCGCAGTCAGCGACTCCTTTTTGTCAAACGGAACAGGAGGAAAGGAGCGAGGCGGAAAGCAGGGGGACAGAGGGTCCTGGGTACCCCAGGGTTCCCTCCCTTGGTCCCCCCAGGGATCCCCCGGCCCGTCAACAGCCGCAGATTTCCAGTTTTTCTTCGAGCTGCACGCAACCAGCTCTCGATCTAATAGCTTGCTTCGTCCTCCTCCTCCTCCTCCTCCACTTCTTTCTCTCCCTCTCTCTCTCTCCTTCTGCTCTTTCTTCTTCTTGATTCCCCTCCTCGCTGCTTCCATTCTTCTTGCTTTTGCGCTCTTCCTTCGTCTTCCCTGTGTGTGCCCGTCCCAGGCAATGAGACGTTTGTACGAGGTTACGAGCGGACGAGTAGAGGCGAACTCGGAGAACCTGGACCGAGAATCGACCTAATGAGGATAATTCCTGCATTGATTGCCAAGACGCAGCGAATGGTACAAGCAGTGCTCGTCTGACTAGCAACTTGGCTGGTTGGTTTGTTGATCGGTTGGCTGGCTAACTGACTGACTGACTGACTGACTGCCTGCCATCGGTAAATCATTCTTAATTAAACGATAGATATTTAATTAGAAAGACCCAGATTGAGTTAGTTATGAGGCATTTAACCATCGTCCGTTATCACGGTGGGCGACTCGGAGATGGCATCTGGCGAAGTGATCTGGTTGCTCGTTGTGCCTCCCAGGCCTGTATTGTCAAATGAAAAGAGGGCGGGGACGAGGAAGAGAGTAGAGAAAAAAAAGCAACTAATGTTCGATCACGTAGAAGCAGTGGTAAAACGAAATGTAGAGAAATCGTTAGTACTCGTGTATGCTAAAGTGGTTCGAGAGTGCTGCGAAACAGAAAGGAAAAAAAAGCAAAATTACTTTTCCAGTGAACGATATGCTTTTAGAACTTTTTTCTTAAAAATAAATAAATAAATAAATAAAAAACGTTCAATTTTACAAAAATAACTTAATCCAATATTATTATAATCTGGTCCGTTAACGGGGGAACGAATTCGAAAGAGGATCGATCGAACCTCTCCCCTCTCTACCAACCAATTTTCATTTGGCCACGGTCGATGAAAATGAAAATGAAAATGAAAATCGTGAAACACTCGCACGTCACAAATCACGGTGGATGGCCACGTGACTGGGACGTCGGTGCGTGTAACGTGCCGGATACATAAAACGCTTAACGGCTAATTTCTCAGCGGGGCGCGAAGGAGGACGATCGGGCCGACGAAGGTTTTGACGGGTCGTGACAAATACCGAGCCGGTAGACGGGACAAGTATAAAGTAGACGAGCGAGGCGGGTCAACGGGTCAGGCAAACGCCAGGCGCCCCGCTCGTCCTCGTGATCTGGTTCTCGTTCCCCGCTCAAAAGACATTTCCTTTCGGGGGACGAGCACGACGCTTGTTTCCTTTAGGGAACGCTGACTTTCTGCCTCTCTCTCTCTCTCTCTCTCTCTCTCTCTCTCTCTCTCTATC
>NW_006263987.1:126173-127863 GCF_000469605.1 Apis dorsata
ATCACTCTATTTCCATCCCGCTCTTCTCTCTCTCCTGCTTTCCTCCCGCTTCCTTTCTGCCTCTCGAATTACAAATTATACCGGCAATTAACGACGAGCCCGAGGCTTGTACGAACCTTCCTCGGAGAATCGAGCGACAACGTATCCGCAGTTAATACCGGTATTCTCGTCGACGAACGTATGTACAAGGAAACTTAGCCGCGTCCTCTCGAGCAACCGTGCACACGTTTTGATGGAACACGATTTTTTCCGCTCGATCGTTACGTCTTATGGCGATGCGTGTCCTTAAGCGAGCGCTTACTCCATGCCGAGGATGTAGTGGCGTAACTCTCTCGGCTGGCAGCGGACCGGTGGCTGGCAAGGTCCTCGGAACCGAGTACGCCACTACGCCGTCGATCTCACGGAAAATGGAAATACACGATTGTGTCTTGGAAATTACGAAGCGTCTCGGCTCGGTAACAGGAGATGCCGAAGATAAAATGTTGCCCGCCGGCTGCCTACTCGATTCGTGCGTCGACAACGTGACCGGATTATGGAATGGTCCTTCAGTCCTCCGACTATGATTTAAAATCGTACGCGCGTTACGCGCGTGTGGGATAGGAAATTCACCGCGCGATACTTTCCTTCCCTCCGATCTATCCATTATTTTTACAAATAATTTGCAGATAAATCTCGCAATCGTGAAACTTGGTCTATTACGAGGCGACTCGAACTCTGTTATCCGAACCTATATATCGTTCAACAAGCGTAGACCCGTCTCGTAAAAATACGGCGACGCCGTATAATCGTGCTCGCTGTCTATCGTTATCTAAATAGAGCAGAGTAGGAAGGAAAAAAGACAAAACTATTTTCTGGTCCTATTCCTTGTATCAAAGATGAGCATCTTTGCGATGACGCAGAGGGAACTTTCCTCTGTGTGTATAGTTTTTTACGATTAAAGGGAAGTAAGGAATGGAAAGGAATATATTCTTCGTGAATCCGTTCCATTCTTTATTTTTCTTTTTTTTTTTTCTTTTTTTTCGGTGCAACGAAGGTTTATTTAAAGTTTCTATATGTCGCGAGACACAAAAGCTCGAGCGAGCGAAGCTAAGTGGCGTTTTACCGAACGTATTACATTTATTTAATATTATTTACGGCAGGTTTTACGACGCCAATGATACGTATACGGAGTCTACCCAATATCAAATATAACGTCGTAACCCCGAGAAAGCGCGGAGGGTGGCGGAGGCAATAAATGTACGGCAAACGGCGTTCCCGATAGGCATCCTTACATACAGGTTCACCCTTCGCATATAGGTAGCAATCGAAGATCCGCTAGGCACAGAGGTGCCTCTGCTTTTCAAGAAAAAAAGAAAAAGATCAACAATTAAACTTTGCCACTTTTCCTTTCTTACGCCGTAATTGTCGAAAGTGGAGAATTAATTAAGAGAACTATTAATTCATATATCATAGTTTAAAACGATATCATTTTTATCGAAATGGTAGCAATCGAAGATCCGCTAGGCACCTCTGTGCTTTTCAAGAAAAAAAGAAAAAGATCAACAATTAAACTTTGCCACTTTTCCTCTCTTCCCTCCTGTGTCTTAGCTTATTTTTATTTATCTTCGAATAGTTAAACTCGAACGCTGTAATTGTCGAACGAAAGTGGAGAATTAATTAAGAGAACTATTAATTCATATATCAGTTTAAA
>NW_006263987.1:128166-134902 GCF_000469605.1 Apis dorsata
CATTTTTATCGAAATGGTACGCACGATTTCCTCGAATCTAGAATAGGGCGAGGCGCGATTTCAAATGCGATAGAATTTGTACTTGTATCGTATTGATCGATATCAATCGGTACGTTGATAGTAAGAAGTGTGCAGTCTTATAAGAGAGCGAGTCCAGTGGTCGAGGATTGTGCGCATTCAGTATCCATGTAAATCCAACTACCCGTATCGCGAGGAATTCAATTCGAGTCGCTCGTCTACTGGGACAATGGCGGCCGAGCAAAAGAGAAAAGACTGTAAAGAGAAACGGAGAGAGGTTGATCTGAAATGGCTAAATAGAAAACGCAAACGACACCCGATTTTACGGCCACTCACGCTCTTCCCGTTCTTCCGATTCTCTCTCTCTTTCTCTCTCTCTCTTCCTTCCCTCCTTCTATAGCTCTCATTCTGTTACGTACGTACGATATTCTTCGATATTCTTTGCAACCGCGACAAATTCAAATCTGTGTAAAATTGTTCCACGAGATTGAAATGTACACTTTACGATAAAAAATCTCGCGTATTTCTTATTACATTTCAACGTTTCTAAATGAGGTAAAAAATTCGTTCGTTTATTCGTAGTTAAATCACGAGGCCATAAACGTTTCTTATTAAAAAAAAAAAAAAAAGAAGAAGAAGAAGAAGATAGAAAAAAATTAAGACGAGAATAGAATTTCCACGTCTTAGAGCGAATTATTTCAATCGGAGTTGAGAATTTGTCTCTGTCCGACAGAAGAAGTGGAAGAAACGCGTGTATCTGGAGGAGAAAAGAAAATCGAGGGAGAGGAAAACTCGGCCTCTCGCCACTTTTTGGAACGTATAACGGCCTTGGCTATATCCGAACGGTATCCGTATGCGTAGCCATCTTACTGGTTCCTCACCTTACCTTTGAATATTTTATGCAGACAATTCGCCGGTGCAGTTATTTCTTCTGCCGGCTTCGCGAAAAAAGATTCCGTATTCGTGGCACGTACCGCGGAAAGGTTCCATACAACAGTGCGATGCTATACATCGATTGTCGGTCACAATCACTGTACGTATTGCTGTCAAAACAAACCTACGTACGAAACAAATTTCCACGCTTTAGTATCCGTAAAACGTGCACGATCCAATTTCTTTTACGAATAATAATATTTCTCGATCTTAACCTCAATCACAAATTCTCAAACGTTACTCTTAATTGAATAATTCGATTCGAGCTTTAATATATATATATATTTCAACGATATATAAAACTCGTTCCATCAATATTTTCACGGAGCGAATTTATTCGCGCACGGTATCGAGCTTAAGTAGATCGTAGGCGCGTACCTACTGTGTATAACGTGACGGTGGCGTTATCACTGTACCACCGACTATATCTATATAGGAGTAGGTACAAAGGTAGACGGTGTTATACGTATCGCAGGTATGCCGGAGCCAAGTAGCATTTGCATGAATTTGTTGGTCCGATATCCCTACGAGGATCGTGGCTTTAAGCCGAAGGAGGCGAGACTGCGGGAGTCGGGGCGGCGCGATCTTTGGACGAGCGCGGCTAGGCGACTTCCTTTAAGGAGCGTTCGAGGGGAGGTGACTTTTTTCAATTTGTTAATTCAGGGTAATCTTGAGGGTGGCTAATTTCGAGCCAACCCTCTCCCTGTTCCCCCAACCGGGGCGATACTCCTCTTCGACCTTTCTTTGCCGCTCTGTACAACGTACACCTCCTCTCCCTACCAACTTTTAATCTCTGCTATATTTCTTTGCTCGCCTTTCTCGCGAGTCTCTCTCCCCCTCCCCCTCCCCTCCCCTCCCCTCTCTCGCCCCGTGTAAAATTACCGCACGCGATCCGGGATCGTTTATGGTTCCTTCCTCCGCTCGAATAACGTAACCGCTTTCGAAGCTTTTTCGAAATCCGATTGTCGACGATGAATTCCGAGATTACCTAAAACGCTCTCGGGGGTAATAATGTAAATTCTTCCGACGTGCTTTTTTTACGAGGCTTTCTCCACGATTGTACTTATTCGTGACCCGAGAACGTAATCTCGCCACTGGTAGAAACAAGAAAAATATAGTGTAGTAGTCCACCAACTTCCTCCCTGGAAATAAATTGTTGCTGGATTTTTGCGTATAGCGTCGAATCGCGATACCACGATTCGGAAAGAAAGGGGAATATATATATATATATATATATCCAAAATCGAAGCACGCCGGGGTAAAACGATGCCCATAGTCTTTGAGCATCGTTCTTGAGACACGAGGGTGGTCGAACATGGGCTAGTGTACACATAGGGTCGCTGGTAGGATGACGGGCGTCGGCCATGTTGTCTTGACATTCTCCCTCGAGGGTTGTCGGGGGTGGATATATTTAGCCTGCTGCCTCCAGGGACCCCTGCCACCCCAACCGTCACCCAACCCCCAAACCACTCCCGACTTATGATGCCGTTGTCCGACCAACCCCAAACTTTCTGCTGCCACTCCTTACACCAAGTTTATACACAATGTTCCAATGAACAAAGAAAACAGACGTTCGTGCTTCGAGCAAATTGAAATATCTAAATATATGACGAGTAGATGCCATAGTTTCGTTGTTTTTTTTAATTACTCGATTAAAAAAAGAAAACAATTTTCTTCTCCTTTCTACGTTTTTTACTACTCTTTCGAAGAAGAAGAAGAAGAAAAAGAGAAAAGAGAAAATTCGTAACACCTTAGTGAAGTTCGAGAGTAGATACGTGAAAACGATTGTTTTGCTATTACAATTATTCCGATTGTTCCGATATTCGGTCGATAAACGAGCATCGATTACTCGGTTTAAAAGTTTGCAAGTTCGATTACAAATCTTATCGCGTGGTTGAAACGAGAAGCGATATCAATTAAGACTAAGAATTTTACTCGAGAATAAACGTTAGATAATATTGATGATATATTCGCACAATAACGAGATATCTTGTCACGAGTACGTCGCTGAAAAAAACATCACTAAAACAGTACGGTTATACGAGCGATCGCGCAACGCAAAGTACTTTACTTTCTCGAGCACCATCTCCGCACTTTCAGTACATATATACTTCTCTTCCTTGTTTCTTCCCTTGTGCCTCTCCTTTTTTCAAACGGAGAGAAAAGTCATCAATATCTGGTGGCTTTTCTCTTCTGTCTAACAAGCAAGCAAGGGTCAAAACTTTGGCTGCGAATGGGCGGAGTCACGCCTAATCCCCAGAGTCAAAATGGAAGTCTCTGGAGACCTCCTCCTGCGGATCTACCGGCGAAAGTTCTGTCCTTCGTGGACGAGGTTAGGCCGGACTCGGGGGTGGTTGTGGACGATACTTGTGCAGCCGTGTAACATATTACCGAACGGGAGGACATTTTGCGAATTTCCGTACCCCCAGAACGGAACGGACGCGTCGGTAGGGTGGCCGAAGAACCGCGAGGGCTGCCTACGCACCCTTCGAATCTTCCCTCAAACGGAGGAGGGGTGCCTTCTTTCCTTTCTTTCGATCCACGCTTCCCTACGTGCCAATACCTCTGCGACCTCCACGGATATACTTACGCGAACACCGTTGCGTTGCGTGATGCCTTTCGACCGTTTGAATTGTTTCTTCCAAAGTTGCCCTTTAAAATTTTTCTTCATTTTTGGATTAAATTCTTTTTTTTTTTTTTTTTTTTTTTTGATGAAAAGTCATTCGTAAGATGACGCAAGGAATATTGTATCAACGAATATTTGTAGTTCAAATTCGCGAGAGGAATACAAAATTTATCTCGTACGATGGCGTGTTACAATATACAAATTTATTCCATAGAATTCATTTTCCAGTTTAATACGCGAGCTTGTGGAAACCTTCGTTTCGAGAGAAGGGAATCTGCAAAAGACGGAAAAAATAGGGGTTGTAAGTTGCGCAGATAATTCTTGGAGGCGGAGGCAGAGCAGGCAACCTTTTGTACGAGGGTGGTAGACTGAAAGAGGGTTGGTGATCGTAGGCACGAAGGTGAAAGCGTCCACGATGCAGAACATAGAATTTTATACAATCTTAGGAAAGCACTACTTCCATCCAATTTTACGAGCACTCGTATTAATATTATATCTATATTTCCTTCCTTCGATTATTCCCTTCTATAATTGTACATATTGAATTTTATCGCGTGTAACGTTTAATTCGATAAACCAGTCATTATTGCATATAAGCTTGATCGTTCGATATTTTAACCACCTATTATGTTGCGATTCTTTTACAAAAATTTCATTTTGAAATATAATCGATTTAAAAGTTCATAGTTCTTTTATATTAGAATATAAGAAAAATTCGTTCGAATTCTATATTCGTAAAAATAATAATTTAAACGTTGTTCCATCTCAGGGGAAATTATCGTTTAAAATTAAAATTGCACAAGATTTCTGTATTCTATATAAGAATTTTCAAAATGAAATCACTTTTTACTTTCGCTACCCTTTTATTTCTTCTCGAACGCCTCGACTTCGTGACCCATGAAAGCTTGACTCGAACCACGTAAGGGAAACAAAGAGAGTTTCGAGGAAAAGGAAAAAAGAAAGACGAAGGAGAAGGAGGAGATGGAGAAGGAAAGAATATCGGGATTCATGAGATCGAGAAAGAGAGCGTGAATCCCACGGGACTATCGACTGCCGAGTCCCGTGGGGCAAGTCGATACTCCAGGGACACCCCGTCCTCCTCCTTCGAAGGTCTATCCTCTTCCTCCTCACCTCCTCGTCACCTCTTTCTACCAGCATTCGAGTTCTAAACAGTCGACGCAAGCGCGATGCATCTCTTCTTACCAAATGTGTCATTTTTTTTTCTCTTCATAAATCAATTATCGATCTCCTCTTTTTTCCCTTAAAATTAATTATATTTAATCGTTCATCTACTTCGAAGAATTAATTTCGGTATAAGCAATGTTGCAATAATAATTTTACAACAAATGAATAACGAGAAAATATTTTTTCGTTTCGAAAAATAATGCGCACAAAAAGAACAAGGTATTAAGGTACAAGTAGTTATAAATTTAAACTAAAGTTGTATGCAAAAAATAAAATTGTATTTTCATTTAAGAAAGAAAGAAATGTAACAATGATTGAAAAGACATCGGTGAGCACGTAAGCACGGAGACTTGGAGTTAAATGTATGCGGCAGGATGAGCGGTAACAGTGTGCGGTCGGGTTGTCAGCACCGGTAAGTTATTTAGCGGTTGAGGCCGTAGCAGTTGGCAGCGCTGTCTAATTGTAACGACACCTTTGGGACTGGTATCACTCCCCGTATCCACCAAACCACCCACTTTCCACCCCCGTAATCGTTGAAGCGCTCAGGTACTCCCTCGCGCCAACCTACCGCCTCCTCCTTCCTCTCCACTCCGCGCCTCTCCTCGCCAGCCTTCAGACGCTGTAAACCAAAAATACGACGACACTTTGTCGAAGCATCCGTGTCCCGTACGTTTTAACGTTCGACCAGGTAGCAACGAGAAGGGAGAAAGTTACTGCTCTTACTTCCACCCGTAAATCGAAATATAATTCAAATTATGTACGCGTATAATCAATCAAATATTTCCTTTTACAAATATCACATTTTTATAACCTTATACGAAAATAACTTGGAACGCTTCTAAAAGTTCCTTTTTATATTTTCTTTATCTTCGGTTCGAGATTAAAATTTCCTATACCGAAATCTATAATTTGAAATTACGCGTTATTGCATCGCTAGATGGCGCGATAACAAGGAGCAAGTGATTTCTCGGATATGGAAATCGAAGGAAATTGGAGCGAAGAAGGAGCAAAGACAAAGTACGGAGCAGGTTGTCGCCTCGTAATCGCGGGACTCGAAAACCGGGTCTCTCGTAAACTTCCATGCGAGCATGGACGTTTGCTTTATTGCCAGAGCTTCTGATATCGCGGCAGTTGGTAGCAACATCGGTAGAAAGGCAGGCAGGCAGGCAGGCAGGCGGCATTATCTTCTCCGAGTGAGGGTGAGAGAGGGCGAATGCCCTCCCCATCGGATCACCATGGCAACCCCTGTACGTCCCGCCACGGCGTCGTGTCCTGCGTGCTTCCATGTCCTGCTAGCATGGCGACTGCTAACCTCCCAAACTTCTCTGTCGACGATAACCTACAAGACTTCCTCCTTCTTCCACCTCTTCTTCCACTTTTTCTCCCTTTCATCCTCAAAAAAAAAATCCGTTTATTCCGGTCAAATGCGATTCAGACCTAGTTCCTTATGACAATCGTTTCGAGAGAAACGCGGCGAGGCATCGTCTCAGGACACAGAAGGTCGATCCTATCTCGATGCGAACCAATCGAGTTTGCAATCTTCCTCCTCCGCGAGATTATATATATATTTCGACAGGATGTCGTTACACTCGAATAAATATCGAATATTTGGAAATGACTATACACGTTATCGGTGTTAAGAATCTTGATATATTTATATCGAGAAACATGGATCGTTCGATCAATTCTCTTTATATCGTATTGTCTGTAAAGATTTTATCCTGTCCTCAGGAAGCGCAGCCTAAATGTGTATAAAAGAGAGTAACAAGTCGGTGGGACGGAGCAGCCAATAAAATTAGAACGGTCGAATGTCAGGAAAGGAAGGTAAAGAGAAGTTCTCAAGCGAGACAGAGTTGCAGATTTTACCAAGTTTGAAACTAGGTGTGCCTTTCAAAGCGGGATGCCGTTCTCGTGGGAGGGAGTAGACAAGGTTCGGGAGGGGGGGAGGGGGATACCCTCCGTAAGCCTGTTAAG
>NW_006263987.1:135184-139597 GCF_000469605.1 Apis dorsata
AGTTTCCTCAAAGGGGCCGCGAATATTAAAATCACATTTTAGCCCCTCCACCATCCACCCTCCTTCTGTTTCAACTGACAAACTCCATGACTGTGCAACAAGATTAACCGAGATTAAGCGAGCTTCCGGAAAACCTGCAGCATTGTATTATATTTCATCCAGACGCGTTATCGTTAAATCGTTTGTCACCGATGAATTTTATATAAAAGTGCTTGCTGAAAATTGACTGTCATTTAAAATTAAGATATAAAAGATATATAATTTTCTTTTTGAAAATACAAAGGAAAATACATTTTTAACACCTGTCTTAATTTTCGTTTTATCATAATCATTAACATTCCATTTTGTATAGGAATACAATTACTCGCAATCGCTTTGACGTGTAACGGTTCGTTTAAATTTTCGTTAAAAATTTTACTCGAAATTATTAAATACAGAATGCAGAAAGTTCTTCTTGAAGAAGAAACAGGATGTTTCCGATACGCGTGACATTTTTGTGTTCGGTAAGGACACACGTGTGGTGGAGCATGCGCGACTTACGGCCGTTTTTGTCGATATTTGACAGTAGCAACTTGAGAGGGTCCCAACCGTCCCTACCAAGCCCTCAGGGGCTCTGTATCTAAATGCAGACATTAATAAATCGCGGCCACACTCGTACATATTCGAATGTACGAATCGTCGTCAGCGGTAAGTTAGTTTACGCTGGTGGAGGTTCTGATGCGTTTATGGAAATGAGTCGTGCCTTGCTCGGACAGAGTACGCCTAAGGCAATATGACATAATTCAACAATTTTCAGCTAGCCCCCCAGCTAGCTTTGTGAGAGTGAAAATTGCTAGAACTGATAATCCTTTCTTAGTACAAGTAACAATAAAAAACGTAATTTTGAATATTGCATATATGCAAATAAATTATGGAACGAATTGTGCTCCTCGATCCTAGAATTTTATTTCTTTTTTCTTTTTTTTTTTTTTCAATTTCTTCGAATTGAAAGAATACAAGAAAATTCGCATTCGTCATTCGTGATTCAATTTTTCTTTTCAATCGATCGAAAGAGACAAAGCGATATAACGATTATTTCCCTTTCTTAGTAAAATTTTACGTTAATTCGAACTACGAATTCGGGAATAATCTCGTCGTTTACGTGACTGGTGTTAACATACGTATTATGTAACAGTAACTATGCGATAGATAGTAAATCGTCAGTTGATGTAGCATAGGTGCAAAGCAAATCTAGTTACAGCAGCCGGCCTCTCAAGCCGTCTTGTAGCTAATATGATAGACTGCCATTAGGGATATCTCGGTGTCGTGACGAGGGGACTGTGAAACGTACAAGGAGGAGGAGGGGGAAGGACTACACAACATAGTAGAGCCACGACAGGGTACGTTAGTTCGGGATATGCTAGTTAGTAAGACGTATTACTTACGTATGAATTATGCAGCACCTTGGTAGTGCCTGCCGAATAGCCTTAGCTTCTCCCATCTTAGGACTTGGGTAAACGGAACTCTCTCTCTCTCTCTCTTTCTCTCTCGCTTCACTGACAGGAATTCGGTTAAGTTATCCTCTTTACACATTGCCGGGCGCCCGATTTCCTTTTGTAAACACGAAAACGACCGTTCCCGATACAAAATACAGACGGATGACGTCGATTAACAGTCGTGTTTGATCTCGTAACCACCGAGAGTGGTTCTGTTTCGCTCGAGACCGATCGAGTGTATCCTTTTTCTCGTCAACTACCACCAAGTGTGATGGTGGTTCGAGATGAAAATTTTTAATGGTTCCTTTAATGTGCAAGATGCTTAAAAAGCCTGTTGTAAAAAGTAACGTTTTCATCGATATCTCATGGAACGGTAGGTTTTTGAATATTTAGCGTGGAAAAAGCGTGGCTAAAGGCATGTAAGGACATTCATAACTTCTTCGTCCGCCCGGGCGTAAATTTATTCTACTTGCACTCTCGGTCCGGCTCCTATTTACGCCGACGTCCCGGTAAGAGAAAATTAAACAGCGATATCACAAGGGCCGGTTAACGGTCCTATGCCACTCACACGTCACGTCACGTTATTTTCTCAGCTTGTCTGAAATGTTGACTTTTGTGTAGATTAAATTAATGTTCATTTCAGGGTGACGTCCATTAAGGGATACTCTACTTGATAATACGTTTACCATTTACGTGATATTTAATATCAGATATTTATATAAAAATGGAGTTCAAGGAAAAATGTTCAATTATATACGAGTTGAATACGCAGCTAAAGAAGGATAATAATTTAAACGATCGAGTTAATCGTAATTTTTAAAAGACATGGATATTTAATATACCGTACTATGTATATGTACATATTCTAGTAAAATGAGAAAATTGTAAATTCCTTAACATTATATATTACGAGTAAAATTTTATAGACGACATCAGAGTATCTATTACGAAGAAAAAAAGAGAGAAGAAAAATTTGATTGGTTCTTAAGATTAGAAGAAAAGAAAAAAAAAAAGAAATCAAATTTGTCGTGTCATTGACACGATAGAAAAAGATGAATAAAAGAAAGGGACGCGTCTAGACAAACTATTTCGTCCGTGGGAAATGATTTCCTGAATTAACCGATAGCTTACATGTGATCCTTCTTAGCCATTTCCTATCTATAATATTTCCTGTGGAGAGGATCTGAAGGAACGAGTCGGTGGATGCTGGATGACGGCGATGCAAAGAGGGTGGAGGTTTCAAGAAGACCGGTGCAGGGGGCGTAATGGAGGCTAGTTAAACATTAAGCATCCCCTGATACCTTGCTAACCCCTTACTAACCCCAGTTAAGGTGTATGCAAGGTATACAGCTCTAGGTGGTTTCCTATGCCTTACGGACCTCCGTATACATTCTTACTAATTGACGTCCTGCCCGTCTGCATTATGCACTTGCGATTACTCCCAGGCGTTTTCTTATTAAAATAATATATTCGATCGAACGGTACGCTGCTATATTTTAAAAAGAAATATCGTTATAGGAACACTTATTTACTATAAATTGTCTACATTGTCCATTTGTTATATTGTAATACTTTAATTGTGAACTCGTTTCTTCAATTTTGATATTTTTTTTCTTCTTATTTGATATTAATTTCTCCATTACCGATGTTATTATAGTGACGGAGCTACGAATAAGAAACTATAACGCAAAAAATTTGTAACATTTTATTATGAATTATGAATTATTGGATGGATACAAGAAATAATAAATTCAACGAATTCAATAGTCCAATAAGTAATTTGCAACCATAATGGAATTGTGAATTCTCTTAGAGGTTGATAACAATGAACGTAATGAAGATATCCCTAAGGGATACCAACAACTGAGATACATTGTTAATACGACTGCTGAGTAGGGGTTTGTCGTTTGGATAGGTGATTAGTACTCTATCGAACACGCCTCCAATTCCACTGAACAGACAGAATTTCTTACTTACCGATATCCCTTTGAGACTTGCAAGTTCTAGAAGTAGAATTTTTCCTGTTAATCCCTAAAGAAATTCATTTCCATTGACGTCCCTTACGAAGAAAGCGATCCTTTTCAAAGAAAGTGTTCATAGACGTGACTTGCGAATAATTATATACTTTTCCAAAAAAAAAAAAAGAAAAAGAAAGAAAAAAGAAAGAAAGAACGAAAGTATAGGGAAAAGCGAATTAAATGTGACATTTATCAATTTTAAATCAACCTTACGTTACATCATTCGTTCTTTTAAAGTAACAAAAAGGGGATATACTTAGGGAGCCGAAAACATGATTAAAGATTTTCCAACGTGGAAGGAAATGGATTTCTGATACGCGTAATGCTACCCTATTTGGAACTATTACGCGTAAGTCCCCAAGTAAGCCCCCTATATCCATTCACCCCTGGTCGAAATATATTTAGTAGATCACAAAGCGCGCCTCCTTTCGCCTTAGCACCCGTATACAACGTGTTGATAACGTTGGTAAGGAAAGAGAGCGACGTGTATAATTTTGTATCGTCGAAAACTTTTTTTCGATTCAATTTTTATCGAAAAAAATCCGATCAAACTTATAGATTAAAATTTTATTCGCCGGAAATGAAAATGAAAAACTGCTTTGTTGATTTTGTGAACAAAGGCTCTGTGAATATCCGTCAGGTTTGTTACGCAAATTTGTCTACGCAAATTCGATACGTGAAAATCTATATATCGCGAAACCTGTCTCTGCGTGAGAATATTTCGTTAGAAATTAGTTTCTTATTGGACGAGGGGAGGTATCCTCTTCAATACAGTGAGAAAAATCGCTAATTGGTACATGGGAAATATTAACAAACCGCTGCACAAGTGCCGATGATTTACTGCAAGGTTTGATTGAATTCATTCCGTTCTGTTTACCTGGCCTCTCTTTCTCTCTCTCTCTCTCTCTCTCTCTCTCTCT
>NW_006263987.1:139829-142301 GCF_000469605.1 Apis dorsata
ATCCATCCCAACGTTGCGAAGTTGTATACTGTAAAACTGGAAACAGCGAACGGTGCACGTTTCCCGCTACACGCCGTTGCCATTCTGTCTCCCCTTCTCCCATCGCATACAACCCTCCACTTTCCGCTGCGCGTTGCTGCGTTTTATTTTCATTTTAACAGAGGCAACGGAGAAAGGTATGCTACGATCGGAAGGTAGGTTGGGAATGATTTCTCAATCGGTCGACTCCTGTATATTTTATTCCGTGTCAATTCGTTAGCAACCGAACAATCACCGATACGGCAAGAAATACGACTGATTCGCCGATTTCTATCCACCGATAAACCGCTTTAATTTCACGGAGACCGAAATTCTATTATCATTCGTTCGAAATGTTGATTATTAACATTAGAATCTTCTTTTCCAACATTTCTTTTAACAGCTCTGGAATATTTATTTGTTACTCGTAAATTGCAACTCCGTTGAATATTTCAAAAATATTTAATTCGAAAGTACGCATAGATATTTGTCGGAAAACGTATCAATCTTGGACCTGTTGGAACAAACGATCTTCAACACGATCGAACGTTTCAACGACGCGAAATACACTTGCCGGTTGTGTTAAGCGACGATCCAGAATAGATTTTATCGTGAAAAGTGGCGCAAGCTCGCGGAAAGCATCGGCTGAAGGAGAAAAATCTAATAGATGATCGAAATCGAGTTTGAGCCCCTGTAAGAAACTGGCCTTTCCACCCTTCTTGCTCGTGTTCCCGTTACAACATCGCCGATACTGTCGCCCCATCGAGCTTAGAATGAAATCCAGTTCGCATTTGAATCAGTCGGTAACGCAATCCATTAGCTCCTAACAGCCAATACTCGGAGGATAGCGTGGAAAGAAACGAGTCGAGAGAGGAAAAAAGAACGGAGGGATGAATAGACATCGATACAACGATGTCGAATCGGCGTTGTCGCCGATGATTAACGTCGCCTACGAATGCGTCCTCTCCAATATTTCTATATTTATTCTCAAATCTTTTTTGTTCGATTGCTTTCGAAGTTCGCGTGAATTTGATCGTTCGATGACGAGAAACGTATGAAAATAATAGGAAAATAGGAAACGAATGGCGGTGATCAAAAGCAACGATCTTCGATCCTTCGACGAATCCTTCGACGTCGAGAAACATTTCCGTTTCCCGTATAACGGGAGAGAGAGGTATGTACACAGGCATGGTCGATAGGATTCGTATCTGGAAAAGACTAGAAGGCATCGGCGTCGTTCTCCACGCCTCAGGCACGGCAGAGACATCGTGTTTAGAGCAAGATTCACAAGGGCGATAAGGGAAAGTACAATGCTTTGAATACCCATCCAGCATCTCGATAAGATCTTAACGTCCTCTAAGAGTAAACGAAATTAAATTCGCTCGGCTCTCTTGGAGTGTAGCCGTTAACGCGAGAAGCTGGAACGTGTACACCATGAATACGGATAGATACATAGAAGCATGAAGCAGGAGATCGATACGTTTCTTTCCCTTTCTCTTTCTGCGTGTATCCCTCCCTTTCCCTTCTTCCTCGGCCTTTTCTCTTTACGTCCCGCCACCCTACCCTTCCCGTACGCGAACAAGGGCCACTCCGATCGGTTTCTCGTTTTTATTTTTCACTTTTCCAACCGCTATATGGATTTCGTGCCAAACGTTCGACTCGGTTGACAACTTGCGCCGGATCGTGCGAGCCGACGATAAAAGTGTCGTTTAGATAATCCGACCGTGTGTAATGCGCGATAATACGCGCGCTCCGTGTCGTTATCTGCGTGCGTGTGATATCGCAAAAAAGGAACGAATTGACGCTTCCATCGTATCATTACACATCCAAAGTATCCAACTCGATTCGCTAATTTCAACTAGGACGAGTGCAACTATTTTACATTAAAAAAAATAAAAGGTTAAAAAATTATATCGTTTCGTTACAATTACAAGGTATAATATAAAATAATATCAAATTTGATTTAACGAAGGATAAGATGAACACGATTACGATTACCTAAGATGACGACGCGTGTCTCGATTTAATGACTTTATTAGCTTCGACGCTGCCCATTATTTGTACCATTACTCTGCTCTGCTTCCTGAAATTTTATGAGAATAATAAAAAAGAAGGGCGATAAAACGATGAAACTGAGTAAGAGATAAATCAAGGATAAGAAAACGATGGATCCGTTTAGTAACGCGTTACCTTAACGATTTTATTTCTTCTCGAGCGTTCGTAAAATTAAAGGAATCGGCGTTTACTGCAGTGCATCACTCTATTTATCCCCTTAAAGCGAAAATAGGGATGGCAAAGGAACGCGAGAAGGACGCGATATCGATAGGAGCGGAGGGGAGACGAGGCGACGAGTTTCTTCTACGAGTTTCGCTCGGACGGTTCGCGCAAACGAGAAAGAAAGAAAAAAAAAAAAAAAAGGAAGCGTCGCTAGTAGGAGGTATGCGTTTGATTTTT
>NW_006263987.1:142526-149739 GCF_000469605.1 Apis dorsata
ATCGAGTCCCGGGATCGTATAGACGCAGTCCGTAGGGGGATAACAATGGTGTCCCACGGGAGGACAAGCCTACCAGCCACCCAGAAAACTACCCCCCTTCATCCGTCCAACTCTTCATCGTCTCGGTCCTCCTGATTGTTTCCTACGAGTTTTCTCCACTTTTCTCTCTCTCTCTTTCTCGCTCATTCTCTCCTCAACAGAGATATATTCCTATTTCGCTCTCTTCGTCCAATTCTTTCTCTTCCTTTCTCTTCCGTCACTGCGAACGCGAATATCCCGCATCCACTAAAATTTTCTCAAATTCAATATCCTCCCTACATTATACATAATTCATGAAAATTGAGCTGTCGACTTTTTACCTAAAACCTATCTTTCCTTTCTTTTATTTTTTTTGGAATTTTTCTTCTTCGCTCGTACTATTCCCATTCGTAAAGGCGTATCATTGATATTTCGCCACGATTCTTTCTACTTTTTGAAATATATTCTATAAAATGTTTTTAAATTTTCTACGCGTTTAAACAAGTAAGATTCTATTAATAAAATGCTATGAATAATTTATTATCTTGGATATCACGATACGATATGTAAGAATGCTTGGACAAACGAGTTGTAACGTGTAAGACAATCTTGAAACATATATGTATATGTATGTATATGTATAGAATGTAACGTGTGGAAAGCTGTGACGCTGATTTATGGGAATCGAATATATTTTTAAAGGTGGCCACCTTTCGACATTTTAGTAGACTGGTAACCATGAACGTTAGCGCGGTATACAATACAGCCCTAAAGGTCGAAGAACGCGTGGTTCGAGGTTTAATCTAGAGAAATACTGAATAATATAGGCGAGTAGAACAGGGCTTACGATTGGCTTATGCAATATTCAGGCTTACTTTCCAGCCAAGTTCGCGTTCTAATTAAGTTCTCGGCGTTGAAGAGCGTTAAGCACCTTGTCAACCGTTTAACTCCGCTCCCCTCTGCTTTCAGATTCTTCCTCAAATTCTTCCTAAAGTGCAACCAGAACTGCCTTAAGAATGCGGGCAATCCACGTGACATGAGACGTTTCCAGGTAAGTCAACGCGTCGATCATTTATTTATCGTTGAAACTTCGGCAAATCGGATGATTCGCTTTAAAAATTCGATCATTCGATTATTCGAAGGGAAAGGGAGAGTGAGTGGCGTGGAAAAAAGTCGGTCATAGTTCGAATCACGACTCGCGAAATTATGTATAAGGGCAAAGTAGAAAGGCGTACCATTGTGCGTGCCTCTCGGTTCTTGGCTTCTTTTTTAATTTCTAAAAAGAGAAGAAAAAGTTGGCCGAGGAGACAGCAATTTCCCGATGGTCGGCCATCGTCGCAAGTTGAGATCCCCATCCAAGAGACGTAATCCAAGGGGTTGGCAATTAGCTCAGCGCGGCATCAACCGACCCACCCCCGTATCCGTTCACCCCTACCCCCGTATAACGGTCTCTCCTACTCACCGACAGCCGTATCTCGCCACCCCGTCCGTATCCATTTCCACGGACAAAAGGTAGAATTAAAAAATAAATTACCAAAAACTTTGCGCTCTGCCTTTTCGCCTTCTTCCATTGCTTCCGTCCGCCTTATCGCGCCATTTCTTACGTTTCCCTTTCTCCTTTACTCGCTTTGTAATCGAATAGAACAGATTCGAGGCTGTTCCTCCAATTGTTCCCTAATTTTTTTCTCCCTTTTTCTTTTTTAAACAAAAGTTACGACACGTTGTTTCAATCGTTTCAAAATTTGTCACGTCCACCTCTCGTGGATTTCACATTCGCATTCAACCAGTTAAAGATAAACTCAAAGTTGAAACGCTTGTCCCTTCCTCGAATTTGTCTAGGAATCGCTTATTACTCGGCGTTGCGAATTAAAATTTTACCGGTTCCTCGAAAATTTGCCTCGCGAAGGCCAGCCCTCCTCACCCTTGTGCCGGCGTAAGTTTGCACGACGTTACGCGCTACGTAGTACGGCCAACTAGCCAAGAAAGTTGTGAAGTTGCGAAAGGACAAAACTTTGGGCATTTACCAACCGCCCAGTCGATTTTATAAACGTTCTTTCTACTTTCTCCCGAAAATCATCGTCCTCTTGTTTGCATCCGACAAACTCGAGGTTAACCGCGTGGCTTGTTTCAATTTGCCCAAACTTTTATTCGTAAAAACGCATTGCTTATATCGTAAAAACAGATTACTTTACCACCGAAGCCAAATTCAATTATTTCCAATAGCGTTTCTAGTAATTTATTTGATGAAGGATAATGTAGTTAATTTAAATGAAAGTAATACTGTACTTTATATCGAAGTGCATCTTTATATGCATCTTTAATATATATCGTACAATATTTAAAAATAATGATAAATTATTTAATACCATAATGTCCCAAAATTAGTTACTACGAGATATTCCAAGGATCAGCTTTAATGAGATTATATTCATACATTTGTACGTATGATAGTATCTATCATACGTGCAAATAGGGGGTCACGAGAGTCACGGAATGCATGGCGAAATACATATAATGCGATGCAGCAAATCAGGCAACATTGCTTGTTCGCAAGAGATATATGATTAACATATGTACTTACATAACGCGTAAATAAAATTACGCAACACGTTCCATGACATAGTTTCATTTTACGATACGTGAAAAAATTGTAAAAAAGTGACATAAAATAATTCCTTACGCGATACTCTTATTTATCTTATTTATTGCGACAAATTTCAAAAGCGGTACTATTTCTATGCAATTTATTTTATGCGATTAAATTTTCCTAAATTTTCCTAAATTTTAATAACCGAAATCTTACGTCGACGAATTTCAACGTTCCGTAACAGGTGGTCATTTCCACGCAAGTAGGAGTAGAGGGACCGCTACTGGCCGTCTCGGACAACATGTTCGTTCACAACAACAGCAAACACGGACGTAGAACGAAACGATTGGATCCCAGTGATCCTGGAGAATATAACAGTAAGTAGCACCGACTCTCTAATTCAACTGTCGAATCATAAATGGCGTGATATCCTCTTAAATGCTTTCGATCACCTCGAATATTCAACCTCTCTAAAATTAATGTAACAGTTAATATTTAAAAAGCTTCGTACAAACGATACAATCGATCAAAAATATCGGTATCGATGAAAGCATCTTATGGATGAATTTTCCTCTCTTCGAATAGAAAAGATACGGAATTAAATTGCAGGCGAAACGCGCAATTAATCGCGCACACGTAATCTCGCGATAGTTCCCCGACCGATTTATAGTCGTCATTTACAATTGGAGAATGCTAGCACCACCCTTACGGAATTCTCGAACGAAAGGGAAGGGAGCGACTCGGTTTTCTTCGAGATCGGTATAACGACTCGAGAGTAGAGAGTAGAGAGTAGAGTAGACAGAGAGAGAGAGAGTAGGGAGGGTGGAATCGTAAAAGGAGAGGGAGGGGGCGTGCTCGGAGAATAGGATATAAGGAGTCATAGGGCAATTCAGCAAAGTTTGGCGTCGGTCGCGCATACAAACGGCTGATATCATGCGGCCACCCTCTCGACTACGCGCGGCTTCTCTTCTCCCGCCTTTCTTCTTCCACTCTTTCTTCTTCCTCGCTGCGCCAAGACAAGATGTAAATCAATGGGATGCGGGAAAACGAGGGATCTACCACGCTTCTCTCCGCCCCCTCTTTCCTTGCTCTTATTTCCTCCATTCCTCTTCTTCTCGCTTTTTCCCTCTTCGCAGCTTCCTTTTCACCCTGTCGTATCTTTTCTTCGCTCTTCTCTTTTTTTTTCTTTTTTCTTTTTTTCTTTTTTTTGCCAAGTGGTTGCTATCGAGGGAAGAGAAATACGGATAGATAGAAAGAATGAAAGGAGAAGAAGAAAGAGAAGGGAGGAGAGTCGAAATTGGACCTTCCTTTCCTCCTTTTCTCTCTCTCTCTTTTTCTCTCTCTCTACCGCCGATCTCGCTTCGTCTTAACGCTGGTTGCTCCGAGATGTCGGTTTGTGAATGCTAAGTTTACGCTATCTCGAGCCATCCTTTCGGCTTTCGCAACTACTGTGACGCCATACCGCTAACACTCTTTCCAAATTCCCTGGCGAGCAACTCCCAAAACGCTGAAACAGGCATACCAATGAGACAAAGGAGAGAGGGGAACGTCGAAAGAGAGGACGACTAAAGAGAACATCTTGCGATGGATCTTTCCATCCGTTCCAGAAATCAAAGTTTCAGATCGATCGAAACAAATTCTTCTTCTTCTTCTTCTTCTACCAGGTTTTGTCGTAACAGGATAGTTCGTTCATAATTCATCGGATAGATTGTTTTCGTGGAAAGATTCTCCATATATCGTGTCGCGATGAAAAAAAAAAAATACAAATTGTGAAGAATGGAACGCAATATTATCGTAAAATGATGAAAGCGAAAGGAATTTCTTTTTTTCTCGGAAAAGTTCTCGGATCTTTATATCGGGGGTAAACGAAGTTATCGCGCGATCTCACAGTGATCAGAGAGAATCGGGCCGAACGTGTTGGAGTACGACTCTTTGGCCACGGTTTCGTGGTAAGAGAGAAGCTCGAAAGAGTAGAAGGAGTAGCACCCCTTACCACTTTGCCAGTGGCACGGGGGATTTTATTTATTCCGGGTTGGTACGCTTGTTCCGGCCTCCTCCACTGAATCCCTCTTTTCAACCCTCCTCCTCCTCCTCCTCCTCCTCTTCCTACTTTTCCGCCTCATACCACTTTACCCGACAATTCTCCAGCAGGGTGGTTGCCAACGTGGCCGACTCTGTTTAACGACTTTCTTCTACATTGAACGCAATAAATACCCATGTCCCATTCAAGAATCTCTATTTACACGGATACCGCTGTTCTTTAACGCTATGTCCTTTCCCCCCTCCCTCCAATACTCGAGTCTTACTTGTACGTAGCGCAAAGTAGAATACCATATAAATTCCCAACACGTTCTACAACGTGTAACGATGTCAACGGAACAGATTTAAGTAGTCGTTAAATTTCGAAACGCGATATTTCAAAATCGTACGCCAAGTTGGAATCTCTTAAACCTTTTAAGATTTAGTAGCGCAAGCACCCGAGGTGGAAACTGTTTGAGCATCACTGGGGGCAATATACCATGATGTCAGCCACTCTGCCGTGGCTCCGCTCTGCCAGGGTTGGTACCGGGGTGGCTTGGCTTCGCCAGGGTACAAAATGATATCATTGGGTTATAAATTCCAAGCAGAGACACCGGCGGCCCGATCGCCTCCCTTCCTTCTTGTTACAACCCTTCTCTGCCCACTCTCAGCCTCCTCCTCCTCCTCCTCCTCCTCCTTTCTGTTTCTCCATCTCTTTCCTTTACTCTTTCTCTCTCTCACTCCCTCTCTTCCCACTAGAAATATATCTATCAAACGGCCTCCACCGAATAAACAGAATATTCGGATAATTTTCCGTATCCCACCTCCTAACCAACTGTCTCCATTTGCTTCGCGCGATCGAAGGATTATTCGCGTAATTTTTCAAACCCCCTCTTTCAAGTTGTTACTCGAATTATTGTTTTCGTGATTTCGCGTGTAAAACTGACGCGTGACAGGGGTCGTACGTATCCATCGAGGGCCTCTTTTTTACTATGTGTTTTTAACGATCGTAATTAAGAAATTGTATGTACGTAACACGTCGTACATTTCGTAAAATTTGTTTTAACGCAAATTAGGTCATGCATAATTATGAATGTTAATGTAGCTTAAAATAATTTTATAACGCAACAGCACAGACATGCAAATGTAAATGGTTAATCATACTATAATGTTAAGATATTAACATTGTGTGCAATTTTAATTTATGTCTCTGGTAGGTTTAATTCAAACCACCATTTCACCGGAATAACTTGAAATCTTGCAGTACATTAACAATGCTATTTGTATCGAAGTATCGATAAAATAAGGAATAATATTTTGTATTTGCATAATTAGGTCTTTATACGCCAGTACCTCTTCAAACGCCGTGTATAAAAGCGATATCGCCGAACGAAGGGTGGACATCCGGCGGATCGACAGTGATAATCATTGGGGAGAATTTCTTCGATGGGCTTCAAGTTGTTTTTGGATCGATGTTGGTTTGGAGCGAGGTATGTAATTTTTTAAAAATCGAAATTTAACAAATTTCGAAGCTATGATTTAATTCGCTTCTTCTTTTTTTTTCCCCCTTTTTCTTTTAGCTAATTACACCAAATGCGATCAGAGTACAAACTCCTCCGCGACAGATACCAGGCGTCGTTGAAGTCACGTTATCCTATAAAACTAAACAATTCTGTAAAGGCGCACCTGGTAGATTCGTCTACGTTTGTAAGTATAACGAAAAGTTACAACCATTCTTTCCATTTTTTCCATGATGACGTATTAAAAAAAAAAAAAAAAAGAAAAAAAAACGATGACATTCGCAAAATTTTTCAGCATTGAACGAACCCACGATCGATTACGGCTTCCAAAGGTTACAGAAGCTTATTCCCCGGCATCCTGGAGATCCTGAAAAACTACCAAAAGAGATCATATTGAAAAGGGCGGCCGATCTTGCGGAAGCTTTGTACAGTATGCCCAGAAGCGGAAACGCCGGAATTACGGGAGCACCGAGAAGTCCGGGATCGGGTCATCCACCTGCACCTCCAACCTCCAGTTCGGCAACAGCGTTCAACTCGTATACAGGACAGCTCGCGGTGACGGTACAGGAAAACGGTAGCGCGGCGAAATGGACAGACGGCAAGTATCCAAACGATATTTAATATAGACTGACACCATAACACGGTCGTTGTTACAATTAGAAACGCGAAACGATCACTACGCTAATTACAAATATCATTTATTGCGGATCGATCGACATATCCTGTAGATATCTGTATAAAACGATGAAACTTTTTCAATAAACGTGCGATTCAGTGCTTTACTATTACGTACCGCAGAAAATATATAAAATATATTTATATAATACTAATTTAATATTGATTTTAAAATTTAAAATTCGCGGAAACGAATCTAAAATCCATGAACACGATTGATCCAACGTTAGGTCGATCTTCTCCTCGTTCCGGTGCAGTAGGCAAAGCGCAATGAACAGAATGATGAAATACTGACGAGTTCGTCTGACGGGCAGGTTTCTATTTCTAGACGGTAGTTCCGTGACGACAGGAGCCGGTGGTGGAGGCGGAGGCGGCGGTGGTGGTAGCGTCGGAG
>NW_006263987.1:150027-151550 GCF_000469605.1 Apis dorsata
GCCGATGCCTACAGGCAAAGCAGCAGCGCGAGTCCACGCGGGGTTGTGACCGGCGGTGGTTATTGCGGAAGTTCGGCCAGCACGCCTCACAGTCACAGCACGAACGGAAGTTACTCGGTAGCCAATCCGTACACCGGTAGTCCAACCCTTTACACATCGCGTAAGTATACCATTCTTTCTTTCTTTCTTTCCTACAGGAATCTCCAAATCTTGTCTCTGCATCTTCCAATTTTATCTTCCTATCGATCCTATCGATTATTCTTCTTCTTCGCTTCGAAGAGTCCATTGTCAAATTTTATTATATAAAAAAATCATCGTTTACTTTTAACAATTTTCACGCTTCTATTTTTTTTTTTTTTTTCTCGAAAGAAACGAGACGTAGATATTTGTCGGCTTTATATTTATAGCGAAATGCATGTTGCGCGAAATCGCAGAGGACACATCAGCTTGTTACAGTTTAATGGTACAGTTAATCGTTTATGCATGTATTTATGATTTTCCCTTATGTGAAATTTTCGTTTTAGCGCACGAACAGTATGGCATTTTCTATACGTCCGGGGACGGGAGTGCGTTCGCTCCCGTAGTACGACCACCGACCACCTCAGTCCCACCGCACTGGTCCACACAGCACCACCTCGCCACAGCCGCCCAGTAACCGCTAACCGTCCACCATCACAACCACCATCATCACCACCACAACCACCCTATGCACTACGATTAAAGAATTATGAGAAACATGCACGAGAGACGAGAGAGATTCGAGGATGTATGTACGCACACGTTCATTTATCAATCGTTGATAAATCCCTCTCCCTCCTTCGTTTCGTTAATTCGATATCGCTTCTCGATTAAACCCCCCCCCCCGCCTTGTAACGCCGATCGTTACCGAGATCCACTTAGCGAATAAGATCGATCGTTGGAGCCCTTTTGTTGCCACGTGTCCTAATCACGAATTTCGAATACGATCCTCTTCATCTTGTGTATCAGTCTTCTAACCAAAATTTATCCCGTTCGTTGAAGTTTCCTTCTATACGTACATGAGCATGAAACGAATTTTCTCTATATATATTATATTATATATCTATATTCGTAATTTGTAAGCTGTAGCGAATGACACTAACGTATAACCGACAGTTGGTATGTTGCAGGACTAGGAGAGGTGGTCGGTTCACCGTTCAACGTGAATCCATTTATGTTGCCGACCTGCAGCCAAGGATATTCAAACGCCGCCAGTCCGTTGCTCTCGTCGAATGGGAAATAGTGTTACGAGATGTAAGCTCCGGCGAAAATATCGAGGGGTTACGTGTTCACGGAAGCGAAATCCATCGACGCGGAGGCTTTCGTCGAATTCTAATATTCCGATAATCATCGTATTCGCGATTGACAATCGCTTTCTTGAATCGAAACCGGTCCTCTCGATTCGTTCCTTTTCCTTTTTCCCCTCCCCCTCCCGGTTCCCGCGTAACCGAAGAAGAAACGGCCGCGGAGAAACCGTCCGCGGAATAATTTTCGTCGGAGTTTCG
>NW_006263987.1:151607-152812 GCF_000469605.1 Apis dorsata
CGCTTCAGTTTGCGAGAGTACAGTGCAAAAAAAAAAAAAGAAAAAAGAAAAAAGTAATAATAAAAAAAAAAAGATCGATAACGTATCATCATTATCACGATGATCGAATAAGTTAAGGAATGATACATATCGAAGCACATAGGAGAGTTTTCTTCATCCATTGACATAGTCGTTCGGTTCGTTTATAGATATGTGTAACTTTTGGAAGAAAAAAGAAACGATCGATTATTCGCCCCCGAAAAATTACTACGTGATAAGTATATGTAACTTTAATAAAATATTTCTACATCTTTCAATCGTTCGATCCTTTAAAATTATTTTATCTCAAAAAGAAATTCGTTGAAAAAAGAAAAAAAAAAAAAAAGAATAACCGAACGACTATTCACTTTTCGTGTCTCCGATATTGCTATTTTTAATCTAGCTATCTCGATACGAAAAGATCGTTTTTATCGATAGAATCGAGTACCTCGTTTGCCCTGCGTCTCCTCTCGTATACGAAAATCATTAAGTGATTATATCTTGCGACAAAGTATTTTCAAGGTGTTTTTTCTTCGTACTGTTTCGTAGTACGGCGTTCGGCGACGACGATGCGCCCGGTTGTTGAAGAGGCAATAGTATACGCGGGCGGGGACGTTGACAGGGTGCCGCGCAATTTTATATCAAAGCAAGCAAAGAGGCTATATAATAAAGGGGATATAGGGCGAAATGACACCACTAGACGGACATATCGCTTATCAGTGAATAACAGACATCATAGTTTTAGAAAGCATTTTCAAAGTTTGAAATTTTATCTTCCTAAACCCGTACGTTTTAAGAGACTAACCAATATCGGCTAGGTAGCGTAAATAACTCGTCTAACTCGTAATTTGTAAATTTCCTTGTAAATATTGTTGCGATGTACAAAAAGATAAATACTATTTCCAGGAATCCAACGAAACGATATTAACGTGATTGTAGGGCGAAAATTAATTATACATAGATGTAAATAAATACGTAGATCGTCATAGCTTGACTCGTATGATTACGTTACGCTGGCGATCCAATCTTTTAACGTGCTAATCGACCACCGCGCGATAATATAGTATACATACCGCTGTTTTTTCATCGATATATTTCTACTAATCGGTCAAAACTTATTTCTTCCGACGTACGTACGTTTATAGCGATTCGTGTTCTTCAGAGAGAGAGAGAGAGAGAGAGAGAGA
>NW_006263987.1:152855-153733 GCF_000469605.1 Apis dorsata
TGTATAAAACGTATATAGTTGGTTGAAATCGTTCGATAAGCCGGCCCAAAACAAATTTCACAGGAAACGAATCTCACGAAAGTATACGAAGCATGTACCGTTGCAGAATTGAAATCTTCGATTAGTCCAGATTTTGCAGCAGTTTACGAGCGTAGATCGTATCGTTTCTCTTTTCTTTCTTTCTTTTTTTTTTTTTTTCTTCCTTTTCGAAACGAGTATCGTTAAAGTTATCATTGTAAAAAGTTCCTTTTTGCATATCGACTTGGCGAGCAAACTTCCTCAACGAAGAAGCTCTTTGTCCCGGAGCCTACGCGCTCTGCGATATTGTGATCTTGATTATAATATATATATATAAATATATATATATATTAATTATCACTTTCGTTCGATCACACAATGTCATCCTTTTACATGGCGTGTCGTTCTTGTACGCATGCGAACGCATTACGAACGTTATACGCGCGTACAAACACTCGTCGATGTATAATTAAAATAAATTAAACTTACATTTTTGAGAATTAAAATCGATCGAGATTTATTTACACCGATCCTTTCATTTTCGTTTTTACATCGTTGCGAAGAACAATGGTGAGTATATTATATTTAACCGTACGCAAACATGAAAACAGGAACAAAACGGAGTTAACTCAGTCTTCCGCTAGAGCATCGAATCGTGTTGCTCCCAGGAGTTGGGATCGACAAATAGCGAAACAGGATCTCGAGGACCACTTCGGACCGATTAGTTCACATGGTGTCCTGTTACCGGCAAACGGTAGCACGCAGGGAGCGCGTTATTGTAAAGCTGTTTGTGTTATTAGATTTAGATTGGTCGGCACGTGGCACGCGGTATGGCCGCCACGTGTCCCATTGCAAACGTT
>NW_006263987.1:153768-160720 GCF_000469605.1 Apis dorsata
CGTGGATACAATACGAAATCGTTTTTCTTCCAATATTGCTTTCCTTCCCGACCCCTACGAAAACACGTTCTTTCATCGTGATCATACGTCATTTTGCTTATTATTTCCCCGCGATCAGCTAGCGGCACATGCTCGCTCGCTCGCTAATTATTAATGCGATCGCAAATCGATCTTACTTTACGTTTATTGTTTCGGTAATTAGCCTCCACTGTTTTCGAATTAATTATTGACGTTACTACCGTTAAAAAAAAAATAAAGCACGTATTTAACAACCGAAGTTTACGTTGCACATTTTATATTTCGATGCATTAATAGACTTTCTCGTCGAATTGTTTCGATCCCCTGGTTGCAAACAGCACCCTCGTTGCCCGCCAATCCACCACAAACAGTCGGCTTACTTTTTTTCGCCACGTGCGATCCCATAAAATTCTATACGAGGTTTGTGTCGCGTTCGATCTAATTGGAATCTAAAAAAGGAAAAATAAAGTAAGAGAAATGGACACAAAACGAGCAATTTTTGTGAAATGTTTGTAAAAATAATTATTTTATTCTTTATTTTTCATTTTTATTATTACCGTTGTATTTTTTTTTTTTTCATTCATTAATTCCAGTTCGTAATTCTTTTAATATTTTTGATAAACTTGATTTTATTGATAAATTTATTTATGTATCGATAAAAAAAAATATCATTACAATTTATATTGTAACTATATCGTAAAATGTTATTGTTAAAAAGACAAATCAAACATATTTTTATAATTAAATAATCGTTGTAAATCGAAAGAATTAAATATTTCTAGAATTAATGATATATTTAATTGAATATTCGTAATTTTATTATTATTCTTTTGGCTCGACGATATATAAAAATAATACAAAAAAATATGGATAAAATTTGTTGAAATTCGCATTTCATATTGCTTTCCGTATTAATAGCAATTACATCAAGTTCCAAAAATATATTGACGTGTTACTCCGTATGCTCTTTTGCGTCAGAGCGATATCGGGGTAGAATTTGAGTCCGGCGTCAAAGGGGATGAACCGGGGCCGTTGGGAGCCGGCAGGGATAGGAGCAATCTCGTGATGCACCCTTGACAGTTCGCTGCGATAAGATCTGCTTTTTCGCCGAGTCGGTTCCATTTGAATTCTGTTTGTAAGCTCTAGTAACACCACTCTTCCAATGCATTGTACTTCCATCGATCTAAAAGAATATTACCATCTGCTGATTACCGATAATCTTTATTCTCCGCTATTGAGTTACCTTTATTCTGCAACTCCTACAATAGCGTGCGGTATCCGAAAAATAAAGCTGTTTCATTTATGTTTCGAAATAGTGATGATAATAAGATAATAAATAAATAAAAGTTAGATATATTCCATAATTTTACAAATATAGCGTTGTATTTATATTCGATAAAAATTCTTTGTCAAATATTTTTTTGCTACAATTACTTTTCTTACTTTATAATTATTCAAATAATACGTATACATCTGTGTTAAATTTTTGTAAATGTTAAGAATTTTACTACAATTTCTTTTTAATCTTATGAAAATAAATTGGATTTTGTTTTACTTAATGTTTAATGATTATTTTTTATGATAGAGCAGAATAGAATAAAATATGTTTAAAAGATATATTTTTTCTTTTATTTTTTGGAAAAGAATTAAAAAGATAAAAAACATTAAATTTTATAGTTGAGAAACTTTTACTTTTCAAGTAAATCGAGCTTGCAATGTAATTTAAAAAAAAGAAAATTTGGATATTAATAGGAAAAGAATAAGATATATTAAAAATTCTATTTTGCCCAATGGATAAAAAATATAAATGTTTTTTAATATATTATAAACGGAGTTAAAATTTTTTTTTAGTATATATTTAAAAACATTAAATAAAAAACAAAATTTGTTAGTTATTCAATATATATATATATAGTAATATAGAGAACGATGTCACCAACAAGCCAGGTTGGCCGAGCGGTCTAAGGCGCCAGACTTAAGTTCTGGTTCCCAATTGGGAGCGTGGGTTCGAACCCCACACCTGGCAAATTTTTTTTTCCTCTACATAATATTTTTTTTATAACAAATATATTTAAATAACAAGTAATCTAAGAACACTATAAGTATAATTTTTATTATATCGCTATTTAAAATAAATGAACATATTTATATTGTCTCGGTCTAGAATATGTAACTCTGTTCCGTATCGATTAAATAAAGATTCAATTTATTTCGAACAAACAATTTAAGATTAGTTTTTCAATTAATTTAGATTTTTATACATACGTATTATTAATAAGATTATATAATTCTTATTTATTATAGAACTTGTCTTAAAATTCGATTAAAATATTATTTTTGATACATTTTTTCATAAATATTCCTATATATTATATAAATTGTATTATATAATTCTATTCATCGCTATCTTTTGATCGTTGCAAATAGTAAACAAATCAAATTAGTATATAAATCAAATTATTCATAAATTAATTAATTAGGAAAAAAAAACAATAAAGATATACAATAATCAGATATCGAAATCTCCTGAGTACATTTTTGTAAATAATTGTAAAGAAAGAGAAGAAATAGTGAGAAAAAGGATAGAGATAGAATAAAAATATTGAAATCAGCGCCATCTTCAGAGTGCCATAAATGAAACATAGAAAAAAAGGATAGAAAATAATAGGAAAAAGATAGACATAGAGAATTGACTCTCAGAGCCATCTTTCGAATATTTTTAGAAGTTTTCCTATTTCTAATATCTGTGGATGTCAAAAGATGGCGCAAATGATCAGTTCTTATTCTATTTCCATCCTTCTTTCATCATTTTCTGTCTTTTCTTTATGTGTTTCATTTACGGCATTCTAGAGATGGCGCTGATTTCAATATTTTTATCCTATCTCTGTCCTTCTTCAATATTTATTTTCCTTATTCATATTTGGTTATGACGCATAACCACAAATGTGATTTTCACCGTTTTAAAACTCTCAAGTTAATTTTAGTATTCCATTTCAATTGTGAATATAACGATAATAATATAATTTTTAGTGTATATATGTGTAAAAATAGTGAATATATTTGATCAAATTTTATGATCAAAAAATAATATTGTTAAAAAAAAAAATAAATTGTTAAATATATATTAACAATTTCCTTGCAAAAATCAATTTTAAGATAAAAATTATGACTATCGAATGTCAGTTTTGGAATCAATTTTATATTAATTTACTATAACTTTTATAAATTTGATTTGTTGAATGAAATCCTATTAAAATCAATTTTCTCATAAAATTAATTTAGTCATAAATATATCTTAATATAAATTTAATAAAAAATCTTTAAAAATATTATTTTTAAGATTATATATATTTTATTTTTTGTAATCAATAGAGTTAGTAATTCAAAGAATTTTCAATGTAAGAGAAATTATTATTTGATTTTGTGAATTCTATATTTTTTTACAATATGAAAATAGGATATGAATATTTCATATTCATATTAAAAGTACAAATGAAACAATCATATATAATCTTAAAAATGATAATATAGGTAGTAACAATTAAATAGAGTGGTCATAGTATATTCTCATATATATAATTCACTATAAATATTAGTTGTTAAAGTATTAATATAATTTGAATATCATGTATGTTTTAAAAATCAATTATCAATATAATAATGTGTAAAGTTCATCCTTCAAGTTACGGAGACTTTAGATGAAAAATACTTAACTATTGATATTTTAACAGGGTAAGAAACAATTGTTTATAATTATAAATATAGAACAAAATATATATCCTATCAAAACTTTATTCTCTATTTGACATATATAAAGATTGACATGTATAAAGATTGAATTTATAAAAATAATTATAAAAAATAAATCTGTTTTGGAATATGGTATAAATAAATGCATTTAATTATAAGAGTTGCACATATTAATTATCAATTAAGATTAGAAAATGTTGTTATTGATATAATTGAAGGAATAGATACGTATATAATAGTTTTCTATGTCAATAGGATAAGAAAAGTAAAATGAAAGAAAGATAGAAATAGGATAAAAAAATTGAAATCAGCGCTATCTCTGGATAAAATACTGTAAATAAAACGTAAAAAGAAAACAATGGAAAGATAGGAATAAGAATTGACTTTTGGCGCCATCTTTTAATTTCAAAGGATATTAAAAGTAAGAAAAGTTTTAAAAGTCTTCAAAAGATGGCACCACGAGTCAATTCTTACTCTATCTATCTTTCTCTTATTATTTTCTATCCTTTACTTCTATGTTTCATTTACGGCACTCTGAAGATGGCGCTGATTTCAATATTTTTACTCTATCTCTATCCTTTTTCAACTATTTCCTCTCCTTATCTATATTCTCTTGGCGCGTGACCACAAAGAAAGAGATGTCAATCGAACATTCTTCTTTTATTTCTTCTTTTTCAAATCTACCAACATATCTTATTCTTTTAATATAAAAAATATAGATATTATATGTGATGTTATATGTTTTTAGGACAATGATATTGCAAAGCAGTAATATACCTGACATAATATCATACGAATTTTTATGCAAGACATCTTTTGGGCGACAGCAATGGGATTAAACGAACGAATCCTGGCCTGGTAACAGAGAATAAAAATTTTAAAGCATTCTATCGAGGTACAATAAACATACAATAAAGTTTCTCGTTCCGAATGACACGATAAGAGAAAATATCGGTCACAGAAAGCCACGAGGAAAGGTCAGGACAAAAACGAAACGTAATTGCATTATAAATGCTTCAATACGCCCTCGGGATAGGAAGCGCGCTTTAATCGAAGACTCTTTATCTCTGGCGTGTAAATCATACGGAACTGTCAAATCGGCGTTATTCGCCGCGACAAACGTAATGCGTTTTCCTGGCAATTACGACACAAATGACAAATTAACCATGAATTCTTTAATAAGAATATTATTCTCGCTCGAACATTATATGTATCGTGATATTCGGTCGCAATAATTTGTTCGCATACGATCGATTCGACGTGAAACTTTTTGTAGAATAAAAATTCTTTCGAATATTATGAATAAATATCATTCATCGTGATAATTAATGTACAAACCATTGAATCGATCATTGAAATCAGGAAAGAAAAAAAATATAAATTGTCTGATAGCTCGTAGCTATTCTCTGAATTCTTTAAATTAATGATTAATTCATTGATCGACACCGATTAGCATAATTAGAATATTGAATTGTTTATAGCGATATCGTAATCAATGTTCGAAGTTCGTTTATTCCTAAAAACGTTCGAAAAATATAAAAATCGATAGCCTATATAAATAAATAAAAAAAAAAAAAAAGAAGAACGTGTTTGCGTGGCAATAAAATTTGAATAAATCTACTTGTTCATTGTCTCCACTTGTTATCTGTCACAATAAAAGACAGTTTTTTACGTTTCCATTATCGATCGATCGGAATTCTTTCAAGTGTTTATTTTCTTAATCACTGAAACGAATAGCAGCAAGCATTGAAATCTAATTGTATAAATCGTTATTCGTATTATCGATTAATTAAATCAATTAATTAGATTCGATAAATAAAATTTCAGTTCTTTCACCGACCGACGGGATAATTGGTAACTCGTGAAACAACGGATTGAACGGAATAATAAAAGATTTATTCAACGATTATCGAAAAATTGAGCTCGATCGATCGAGATGAACGAGAGCCGAAGTTGAGTGATACGGAAAGCGGAACGGAAATGACGAAACAATAAAGAGAGAGAGAGGGTGGTGGTGTGTGATAAAGAAATTCGACGATAGCCGTGTGACAGGCAAGCGAATGGTCGGAATCCGCGTTAATTTGGTTTTACGTTTCAGAGTGATTATACGTGACTCGACGTCGTAACGCAATACGGATTTGGGCGGTTCTTTAATCCGAAACAAAGCGGCGGTTTCGGTGGGCACACACGTGGGAGAGACCTCACACATCGTTTTACCGCGAGTTTCACTTCTTTCCTCTGCTTCTATCCGGGAACGCGAAACAGAACTTCCTTAGCCACAACCTAAGCCTTATATCTTGAACTATAATTACGCGCAGCCGATTACGTGACCTCTTTCTTTCCATCGTGGATCGGAAATCAATTATTCTTCCAGATCGAAAATTTGTTTGAATTAGAGACGAATTTGCGATACGAATGGAAATATTCCATTCTAGAGTGGAAGAAGGATGTTCGAAGGATGTCGAGATTAACGACAACAGAACGAGTAATTATTTAATTTTTTTTAACATTGCAATCAATCCGAGACGAGGAAAAATTTCTTCCCTTATATTTTTTTTCCCCCCCGTTTCTATTGGCTATTGATAATTTTGATATTGACTTATCACAAAATGTGGTGTGACTTCAATAATCTCGAATAGATATGTAAGCTTATAATATAAATAATTTCTGTATAAACTATATTAATTAATTGCACAATCGTGTCACGTTTATTCGCTATAGATTTTCACACGTGGCTTAAGTAAGTGCTTTTATTATTGTTGTCAATACTTATAACAGTATAGCTACTTCTTACGATACAATAACAACTTTTTCTTCTAATCAATTGTGATATAATAATTTTTTAATAAAATTTAAATCGAAAGCGTAGGAAAACTCTTATTGAAAAATATTACATTACGTTACAGAATCTTAAGTAAATAATAATCTTAACTATATATAAAATCGTTGATAATCGAATCGATTTAGATCCATGTGACATCAATTCAAACAACGTGTTCAAATTGTTACACTCTAATTTTTGCGATTAAATTCTTCAACGAGATAAAAGTTGGGGCTAAGTGTATCTAACTTTATAATCTTGTCCCTTGATATTTTCTTCGTTTCACTTTTCAAACGATTGTTTCCAATTCATTTGTATCTTTTAGAAGATCTTTTCCTTTCTTTTTTTTTTTTTTTTTTTTTT
>NW_006263987.1:160968-176153 GCF_000469605.1 Apis dorsata
TTAAATATTTTAATTAAAAAATTTAGAATATAATATTTTGTGAAACTTAAAGACACAACTTTACTTACCGACGATAAAACGCGCACAGATAATATTGCGTCACACACCTTAGAAAATCATCAGTAGGCATTTAAAAAAGGGAAAACAATCGTAAAAGTCTATCGAAAAAGTGCCTCTCAAAATTCCTCGAAATAATCTTTCAAAATACGTATTTCAAAGATAAATACTTGAATACTTGCGAATTACGAATGGAAGAAATTTGCATCGCAACATGAAAATGAAATTAAGAAAAATTGTCTACGAAGCTTATTAAAAAACTCAAGGATCTGTAATATAATTATTCCATAGCTCGTCATCATCGATACCCACTCAGGCGCGAAAAGTGCCGCGTAAAAGAAAAAGAAAAGAAAGGAAAAAAAAAAAAAACTAGAAAAATGATTTCGGCAGTTCATTCTATTGTCGTTATTTATCATAACGCGTATCGTGAAAATCCATTTGTTTACAGGTAGCCAACAGATTTTAATCTTTAACACGAGTTGGTACGATGCCAACGTATTTTAACGTGGAAGAATGTATATACTCGTATATTACGCTTATCTGCGAAGATATTGTCGTTCCGAATTCTCATGGATTATAAGCTTTGCATAAACACACAAAGGTGTCATCGCGAAAACAAATCGTAATTACGAGTTGAACGACACGTAGATTTGCCCGCGTGTAATAGCTGCGCCATGTACACAAGCGCGTAACCGCTCGCTCGCACGTACACACGACCACAATAAGATTTAGAGATCTAAGTTCAAGTGGTCAAAGCGATGTTTCACGCTTGCCATCGAGTCGCGAGGCTCTCTGCTCACGATCGTTGCACGCGTACGTTACACACGTATCTAACGTGGTGAAACGGTAAATTAACCTTGAATTAACTTCGCCTCGAAATACATAGGTTTTTCTCGTAATTACTAGAGCAAACAACCGTGTATCGTATTGCGTCGAATTACGTCTTCACGATAAATCGCCGCGATCTACGATACGATACGGACGAGTATCCGAGACGATGTTATGATGATTTACAGCTAAGAACAGATACGAAATAAATTTTGCTCTTTCTTTCTCTTTCCTTCTTTCTTTCTTTTTTACGGAAATCGAGGGACGCGCAACGTAATTAATAAACAACGTCGATCCGAATATTTATCGATCCGAATATTCGTTGTTATTTCTCTCTTCGCGTGGCCGCGAGTGGAGAGTCGGTATCGAATTTGGAATAAGGAGGGGCCCGGCCACCACGTAGAAGAGCCGTTATCGGGGAAGAGGCGTCTAACCGAGAAAGAGAGGAGAACAGAGAGAGACGTATCACGAAACGTGGCTAATGCGGCAACGATATAGCCGGGTATATCGTTCGCCGTGGAATAACGATAAAACAGAGATCGGTGTATTCGCGTGGGAAGGTGGCGTCGTCGCAGGTAGGACGGCATCGGATCGGTACGGCATCGATAGGCCAAGATTCGAGAGACAAGATCGTGGCGTCGATAGGGGACAGACGTACCGTACCGAGGGGCCCGTTAATACGATACGTCTCGTAAATACGATAAATCGACCGAGCCGCTAAATCAATCCCTTTTCACCCTCTGCCACCCTCTCGCGTACGAATGGACCGCCTTTCTCATCTCCATCTCTCTTCGCGGAAAGTCGATCGTGAAATCGCTCTGTCTTCAATGGATCCTGGAGAAAGAAAGAACGGAAAAAGAAAAATATTCTCCGATGGAAAATTGAAATCGCGATTCTTTCGATCCCTGAGATCTCATCGAGGAGACACTTTTATATAACTCGATAACGATATCCGAAATATATATATATATATACTTTTTTATCCGTTTTAAATCTTCGAACGGGTGTAATAACGTATACGCGATTTCTGCGAAGGAAAACGATCCGATCCACGTGGGTAGCAGGCCGAACAAGCGAAATAATTGGACGATACAATTGATTCAACGCGGTGTATCGAATAAATTCTGTCCCAGCTTTTAACTTTCTTGCTGGGGCGGTTGCAGAGCAGAGGGAGGGGAGAAGGGAATTTTCTTATTCAACGCTAGATTTCGCGCGTAAATCTTTCGCAAGCGTCGCAAATTTTAACGAACTTTTTGAACAACAATCGGGACGGGGAAAAAAAAAGAGAGAAGCGGATAGTGCACAAATCATTAGATTGCGAGGTACAAAATATACGCGTATCGCGATAAATATGGTTGTTTAAGGTGAGACACTTGGCGTACACAAACGTCGTTATTTATGACTCGAGACAAAGTATGGCTCGCCAAATCTGTATGGAATTTTAGTGTCGAACGAATGGTAAACTTCGAACGTTCGTACGAGCAACCTCGAATGAAAGATCGTTCCAAAACATTGGAAAAACATTCGATGTTTCGACGTCGATATAATGCCATAAAAGGAAAGAAAGATATATCGCGGATATATAACTAAACTTTTAACACATTCCTAGAAAACAGAAAAGAGATTTATCAACAGTCCCTTTAAAGAATATTTTAAAAAGATTCGTTTAAATGTTTCTTCTAATTTTCGTTCCGATCGAATCAACGTTTAATCATCGACCGAATTATTTTTTATTCGATCGTACGCGATCGATAAAGATTTATTAAGTTACAGACAGCAACGTCTTTAAAGAGAGAAACTTTTTTTCTCTTTTTTTTATAAAAGAATGCTTCGTAAAATTGTATCTTTTTTACGCTCGAAAAATAGTTTTATTAAAAAATTATATTGCGTGTCAAATTTTACTTTCTATCCACGTACGTGTCCCTTTGCATATTTATTTATCATTAACGCGTACCCATTTATTTCTTCGACGTAAAAAAACAAGCAATTTAAGATATAAAAAAGTAGTTATCTAGCCGAAATTAGAAAGTCAAATCTATTCGAGATAGGTTGGTCGGTTAGTCTTAAGTAGCATGGGACAAATAACTCGTTTTTCTTACCAACAGTATTTACGATAAGACTATAGCTTTATTATTCATATTTATTAGGAAATAAATTGCTCCCTAGATTGAAATTCCTTTAGATGGAAACCGATTGAATATAAATATATATCCGTACATATCGCTTAAAAGCTCCGATGTGTACGTTTCGATGGAAACGAATTATAAGATAATCAGAATGGTATTCTTAATCGCGTCAAGAAAGAAACCATTTCCTCTCGAAAAGTGTGTGCGTGACGAAACGATCGTTCGCAAGCTCGCGAGAAAAGAAGAAAAGGCGAAGAAGAGGCGAGAGCGTCGGTATATACGAGTAGTAGAAATCGGCAGAAGGCTTGGTTGGCCCAAGGAGGTTGATCAGGCCAGTTCCAGTTTCTCCAATGATTTGTAATTACTGCCACTAATACGATACGAGTTGGTTGCAGAGGCTCCCAACCGAAACTTACGACCAGATAGAATCGAAACAAAGGTTCGAAGAAAGAGAGAGAGAGAGAGAGAGAAAGGGAGAAAAAGAGAGGTTTGGCGAATAGGCCCATCACGAGCCCTTCGGCTTTACGATCTCTTACGGCGCCGCAGCTTAATCATTCGAGCCTTCCATTTTTTACTCTTTACTTCTTTTGACTTTGTATCCGCCCCCTCCGTCCTCTCTTCTTCCTTTTCTCGACTCCGCTCGAGCAAACGCCGCTTCCGTTTCGCTCCGGATTTTCGCTTCTGCCCGTAGCTACCGTCTCGACGGCCGAGAAACGGGGCGAGATCGATGCACGCGAAACGCCGCCGCGCCGAAATTCCAGAAGCCCCGCGACCAGCCGCACCCCTCCTCGATCGCCACCCACGGTCTCGATATCCCTTCCTTTAAATCATGCCCCCCGAAAAAACCAATTATCACTTGTCGTCGTGCGGACCGATCATTCCGGATCCCTCCTTCCCGGATGCCGACGATAATGCTCGTCATTTTTTTTTATCGATTTCGTTGAATACGTACTCGTGATTCTCTCATCATCGTTCGATGATTCATTCGCACCGATCGAAATCGAAACGGAAGTATATTATCGGATGATAATTTTAAAATTCTTTCTCTTATTTCTTTTTCAAAGAATTGTAATATATGGATTTTGGAGAAACGAGTTTTCGAGCGTTCGATTTTTTTTTCCCTCGGTGAAACGATCGAAGGAGATAGAATGTTCTCGCGTAGAATCTATTCATCTCGAGCAAGTGCGATCACGATGACAGTCGTCGATTTCGATGTTGCGAGGAAACGATGCGACGAGGCATAGTGGGGTTGGGAAGGAGGACGTGCAAATTGATTTGCGGTTCGTCGTGTGCCGATACACGGTTCTGGCGCCACACCGGCATTCCACCATTTCCGGAATGGCGTAACTTCTCCTTCCTCCTATCCGACTCGACATTAACATGGGCCTGTTAATGCTCCCCCCTCCTCTATCTTCGTCCCTTTTCCTTTTCTTTCTTTCTTTCTTTCTTTCTTTTTTTTTCCCGCTCCCCGATAAAAGCAACGAAGTTTTTCAGAGATTCCGTCACCAGCATTCCGAACTTCTAGAATTCCACCGAATTCTTCGATTCTCTGGTTAAAAGAAAAAAAGAGGGGACGCGTAAAGCGACGTTTTCGACGCGCACGTTGTCACACAAAGTGAGAATTTACGACTCGGTTCAGGGATTAATTTCTTTTCGGCGGTCGTTCGAGCGAGTCGGAAAAACGGAGAATCAGAAATTTTTAACTCGTCGTAAAATTCCGCGACAATCTAACTAACTCGTGAGGGCGCGTAAAACCGCGGGTGGCTTAGCATTTCCAGCGTAAAGTTCCGTTTACACCCGAAACGCGAGTGGTCTCGAGCCGGGTCGAAATAATCTGTGGGAACCTGGACCGCGCGGCACAATGGCGGGCTTATTAAAATTCCTGGCTGTATTTTATGCCCGCGAGATGGTGGGCAACGTCGCGAGAAGGTACGCGAGCGGTAGTAGGAACGGAACGAAGCGTAGAGAAAAGGAAAGGGAGAGATAGGGCTCTCCTCTCGGTAAGGCCGAGAGAAGAGAAAAAAAGAAACGAGTACGAGATAAAAGAGTGAGGAGGGGGAAAGGAAACGGCGGTGGAAGGAGAGAAATTGAGGGAGACGGAATGTGCAGCGAGAAATGAAAAGGGTTACGGGAGAGAGAGGGAGAGGAAGAGGGAGAGAATGAGAGACGGTCGTCGGATTAACCGGCGGAGAGGAGAAGGGAGAAGGCCACGCGACTCGAGGAGAGTCGAGGCGTAATCTCGCTACATCTACACCCACGCTTGCTAACCAACCACTATACCATTCCACTCCGCAACGACATTTCGCCGTGACCACTTTAGGTTCCTCCATCCTTTCTTCGGCCTCGTTTCTCCGCTTTTCGAGATCTTTCCTTTCTTGCTTCCTCTTCGATCTTCATCGTTCACGTTGTTCTCCTGTTACGTTACATAGATCGAATACAAAATGGAAAATAATCGAGCAGAGAACGTGGAGGAGGAAATTGTTGTGTCGGATCGCGTTAAACGGGTTGGTAATAATCTCATCGGTCTATATTCTCAGATAAGAGGAGAGAAAATATAAAGGATGATAAGGGACCACCTTGCGACAGACATCATCGTGGAAATCTCCTTTTCACTTATCGGCGGTATATCCGGCGAATGCGAGGTGATTGCGCGTCTTATACTCGCGCGAAAGTTCGCCACACGAGATGGCCTGTACCACGAGGTATACGCAAACGGAGTGCGTTACCCTCGTGTATCGCTCTCTCTTATCGCCCGACAACCGCTTATCAAGCGCCAGTCTGCCAGACTCCCTCCGCAGGTGAATACAGGTACATATATATATATATACATGTACGTACCTATCTCGTACACCTATACAATCTTCGGAGAGAACGCTCTTTTTGTATCTTCCCTGTTATCGCGAATTCCGGAGTGTCGAGCTTCCATCTGCCGCGTTCTAAACGGTAATTGAATTCTCCGTACTCGCTATTTGCCCCGATACGCGCTCCCGATATATTCTATGCACTCGTGCTATACGCGCGAAACGCTCGTTCACGGTGTCATATTGGGAGCCGTAGATTCTCCTCTCTATTTCCTCTCGCCTCTCTCTATCGGAGATAAGATTTATTTATTTACTTTGTGCCAATAAATAGAATCTATACGGATGATAAGGTTAAGCGAATGATGTTGTTTCGCGATAACGTAAATGTTGTTGTTACGATAGTAGTCGCGTAGACATCGAGGAAATCTTAATGCAACGGATAAGGATAACTCGTACCGTAAGGAGTGTAATTTGTCCCTAATTTGCAATTTGTACGGTGCTTAAACGGCGCGATAGAACGATCAAATTTGTCATCGGCGGGGCGAAAGATCCTTCGATCGCGCGGAAGGGGAAGAGGAAGAAGAAGAATGAAAGAATTCGAGAGCGAGAAATTGAATTCCTTCATTCGACGACTTATAATTTCTTAATTTAAGAAGAAACGGAGAAAATTCGTCCGGTTGGCCGATCGCCAAAAGCAAATTAACTTAACGAGGAAAAGAGAGGACAGTTTTGAGCGGAAATCACGCGGGACTGGGATAAAATGAAAGAGAGAGAGAGAGATAAACATACGTTCTTGGCGAAAGAATTCGCTGCCAATGTGGACGCGCACCTTGGAAGATCTCACACCCACGAGCAGAAAAGCTGGACGAGCTGCTGGCCCCTTTGAGACCGGCTCGAGGGAAGGGAATCGAATTCAATGGGACGCCATTGTTATTTATTCTCCTAGGTGTGACTGCCCCCCTTGCCCCGGACGGCCCACGTGGCCCCGATTATTTATAAAATCGGTACCACCGCCGAATAGAACGGCGGTGTGCGTCGTGCTGGGCATTAACGAGGAGCGTGTCGCGTCGTTACGCAACTCGAAACGAAACTCTTTCATAAGTAAGGGGGAAAAATTAAAAATTGACCGCGACACCGTGCCTATTAATTATCGTGCCTCGCTTTTCGCTTTTCAATGATCGCGCGATGATTTGTACTGCTGTGTTACGCTTCTAATTGGACGCTTCTTTAACGTAGTGCAATTCGAATACGAATAGGTGTTTTAACGAGTGCTTCGTTCTAAAATAATTTTAGATAGATTTATTACCCACTCCTCTTGTCCTTGATTTACAACGCTCGTTAAATTTAATAACGCTAACGCTAATCGTTCGATTTAAACGATCCGTTCAAAGGGATTTTAAACGCACGGCCGAACGTTATTAATTACGAGTGTAAAGATTTCGTCTTTCTCGTAAAAGAGGAAGAGAAAATTATGGGAAGGAGAAGGGAATAGGAAAGTATAGTGGTAATCGGATAAACATCTGAGAAACGAGATTGGAGCTGCGAGGTGGGTGTTTGAATAATTCATCGAAGAGGTGCGTATGTGTGTATGTGTACGCTTAAAAGGTAGGGCAGAGATAAGCGGTAGGCCTATGCATTGGCCGCGAAATGCATTAAAATCGCCAATAAGCATCGCGCTCGCGCGGAATGCTAATAAATTATCCGCTCCCTTCCTAGCGGATATATCGTCGAACGAAAACGAACGAACCGCGGTAGCCGTGGACGTGGAGCGTGGCGAGATGGAAGAAACGAGCGCCTCTGTTTATCCACACCGCCTAACGAGTTTACGTCTTAATCGTTCGATCGATCGATCTTGATCGATATTTCTTCCTTTCCTCGATAAATCTTCCAAGATCGTCCGATCTTTCCACCATCGTAGAGGTCTTCGCTTCTAGTCGTAATCGTTCTCTCATTTCTCCATATTTTCGCACGGATCGGAGAGAAGATTGTTGAAATTTTACATCGCGAAGCGTGTAATTTGCGTTTCGATATTTTATTTTATTTAAAAAAAAATAAGAAAGAAAAGTAAACGTATCGCATATTTCAATTAATAATATGAAATAAGGGAAGAATAATAATGTAAGGTGTACAAATAGCTGAGTCGGTTGGTTGCATTTGGTATGTATAAAAATTACACGGCTACGCGAGCTGTACGCAAGGGGATTGAATTAAATTCCACGCGACTCTCCGGCTCGAGTACCTTCGACGTGTGTTTTCGAGGACGCTTTACGGGGCTCTCGAACAAGATTTCCGTGCAACGTAACAGAGGGAAACCGTACACTTCTATTGTGCATTGCTGAAAAATGACGGAAGGGTAAATATAACGAGGGTGATGAATATTTATAATAGCATTTTCAATTGATCCGATAGCGGGAAAGGGATTCGCATGTGCGCGTACCGATGCATCGTGTTCCACGCGCAAAATATACGAGGGGATGAATAATTAAAAGAAGCTGGCGGCACCGACTTGCTTCTCGATAGCAAGCGTCTCTCTATGGATTTACGCCCGTTTTACGGATTCGACTACGCTCGATTCGCGATTTTACTTGGTGCACGCGCGGTAGAAGCTTCGGTTCCATCCACGATTCAAGCGTGATTGATTTAATTATTTCGATCGAAATTCAATTCGTGTCGATCGTTAACATTGATCGATCGCGTTATCAAACGTTAGAAATGTTGAATTAAAAATTGATCGTAGACAAACGTAAACGTAAACGTTACTTGCGCGTCATTTTATCTTATTACTCGGGGATCGTAACGATGCTTAAAGAATCTTTTTTCCATCGTGATCTTTCATCTTCTTGATTTCCCGACAATAAAATGATACTTTCGAAAGATCGTTACGGATACTTTTTAGAAAGAGAAGAACAAAGAAAACCGACGTCCGAGATAAGAATCACGAGATTGTGTCATTATTCGTCTCGACGGAGAATAAGGCTTCTATCTTCGAAGTGACTTGCAAAAATATCGAAGAAGAAGGGTAGAAAATTTCGTGGCACTCCTTTGTTCTATCCATTCCTCACAGATTCTTTCTCAAAAGTCAATTTTCTTAATTCGATAATTCGATCGAGGCATTTAAGGGAGATTGGAAGATTTGCAACATATAAATTGGAAAATATTCTGGAATACGTGAAAGAGAGAAATATTGAAACAATAATTAGCATAGTAGTTGAATCTATTAATACGATTATTTTTTTACGTTTTATTCATCTATCTTATTTCTCTGTTTCATATTTATCTGTTAAGAATCTCATATCTTATCTCACCGTAATATTTTACTTGTGCGCTTGAATATAGCAAAAAGAATCTTGCTATTGATTTATGTGTAATATACTACACGAGTGGTAGTGCTGCGAGACAAATGAGTGTATATATCATGGAGATGTAACATACCGTATCTACCATCTAATGCCTTTAATACTAATTCCGGCAAATACGTAAGCGTAATGCGTTTACATCTAGCGCGAAAAAAAATACACGTATCCACAAGTTCTCACCAAATTTTTTCTTTATTTCACGCAACTTGTTCCCATATTTAAATTCATTTCGATTAAAAATTTTAATCGAGTGATATATTTTGAGAATTATAAATCGATAAACCCGGATATTTATCCACAATTGGAAGATCGTTCGTTCGTCGTATTTTTCCCGCATTCTGCGCATCTCCTGCCTTTTCCACCCTTGCGTTAAGTTGGAGCGTTAAGCCGCGTACACACCAGCGGAGTGCGGCAGGAAGCTGGTAGCCAGAGGTGTAAAACCGAACGAAAGCATATATCATGGTGGTGTAATGCAATATCGGTTGGACCTTTCTTGGCCCAGGGGCCTGACATCGCGCTCGTATGCCCGTGTAAGTATAAGTAATGTCTGTTATTTGCCGGGTATTAGTTTTTGCACGGGGCTAACTTATCGTCCTCGTAAAGTGGCGCACAATTACCTGTCTCTACTGTGCGACCAGCACAGGAGAGTCTCTCGCAACGATTGCTCGTGTCACGTCCAAGAGGTTCACCTCCGTGAAATTACATTTACGTTCTACTGACAATAAAACGACGGCAAGACGAATGGGCGAATCGGCGTGAAAGGAATTACATACATCAGAATGCGGCGAGTGTATATGTATATACATATATGTATATAGATATATATATATACATATATACATATATACATATCTTGTCTAGAATTTGACTTTAATCTTTCACGATTTATCATATCTTTGTCTGTCGCCAATTTTCAAACACATCGCTATTCTCACGACTTTAAATTAATTCGAACGAACGATTTTGAATATTTAAGAAGCGTTATATATAATATTTGTGATTAAAATAAGTGTTGAAAGAAAAATCGATACTAACCAATAATAAATACTCATTAGTTTTCAAATTAAACGTACGTACGAACCGTCACAAAAATATATGATAGCGTTATCGAATTTGACGAATCAGTTTTTAAGCCTAGAAGTCAATGTTCTCGTCGATATATTTCATTTAAAATTATTATATTATATTATATCATATTCTTCTCCCTCCCTCCCTGTTTTTCTTTTCTTTTCTTCATTCTCACCTTTGTTCTTCCTCTATTTTCCGTTTAACCGCTCCTTCGTTTTGTGATGTAATCATTTAGAATCGTCGACATTTCCGGTTACGAAGTAGCAGCCGTTACGAATAACGGCCCGATAAGGAGGATCACCGAAACAGTTTATACGTGTGTGTGTGCGAGTGTGTATTCACGGTTGGTCCAATTAAGACGACCCAGCAACAAGATTCCAACGATCTGAAAGATTTACTCGTACCCTTTTGACGACCACACGCAAAATCAATAAATACCTTGTTCAAATGACTTCTAATTGTATCGTTCTGGAGAATTGATTCCACTTATCTAAAGTTAATTTATAAAAGACGCAAGCACCTAACTTAATCCATACAATTACAACGTGAAAATTAAAAAATTATTTTATAAAATAATTATTAAAATAAATATAAAAATATTATTTTCTTTTTAAACGCAACGGGGAAAGATAGAATGCACCAATACATTTTAATTTTTTAAAACTTTTTCAAAAATCTCGTAATCGCGATAAACTTTTAACACTCGAAAATCAATAATTAGAAAGTAAGATATAATCGATGTGATCGAAAAAGAGGAAAGTTGATATAACCGATTAATTGGCCGATTAACAGGAAATTAATTTGGGAAATTTATATCGAAGAATACTCGAAATGAACGGGGATGTAAGAGGCATTTCCGTCGACCTCGAAGAGAATCGAAGGTTGCGCTCGTTTGTTCGAGCATAACACGAGTATAACGAACGACCTCGAGGGTGAAAATGGAGTGAAAGTACACCTGGCCTACCGTTACATGCAACTAGAAGGGATGTCGTGGGGCGGGGTAACGAAATACCGCGAAAAATCTACACGAAATACCCTTGAACTTTTTCCAATAGCAGTTCCGCCGTGTGACCACCCAGAAAGTCCGCACATAAATTCACCCATGACGGAATTCATAACGATTACGAAGGAAGAGGGCAGAATGCTGCGAGAGCTTCCCATTCTATATTTACCAAGCTGAATTTTATTGTCGTGAAAGTAACTACAATGGGCGATACCGACTTTTCGTTGTTATACGAATTTTAGGAAAACCTACCTTCCAAAGATGTTCATTCTGTTTACTGGAACGATGCAAGTCCTTTATCTGCGATTTAACGCTCATTTTGTCCCAAAAGAACGAAAAAATACTCCAGATTTGTAATTTCGTTGTCATTTTATTACGAATTCGAGTATTATATAATTGCAGAAATTTATATCTAATCCGAATTATTAAATTATCACGAAGTTGAAATTAAAAATTGAAGATCAATTATGATATTTCTCATAGTAGCAATTAATAGTACTTTTACATATTTTCATCTTCAATATTCATTTTTTTCCTTCTCATTATTTTAAGTATATATCGATCTTATACCCGATACTAGGTTACGTTTATTCTATTCTTCTCTGGTGAATTCTGTGAATAGCCAAACCATACCGGATTCGGTATATATAGCGACAAATGGTCGTATTGTGACTACCCACACATTGTGTCACGAAACTACTAGCGAGAACGACATTTTAAAGACTTGTGAATAGAAACGACCCCCTCGGCATTTCGATGAAAGGGATTACTTTGGATTTCAAATCAAAACGTGTCAAATAGGATATTTATATCGTGTTAAAAAACTTCGAAATCGGTGCATTCTTTTTCTTTTTTTTTTTCCTTCGTAATTGGAGTAGGATAAAAATGTTATCTCTCTCGAGCAACGATCGAAATATTATCGAGGATCGATCGATATATCCGAAAAGAAGAAAAAATGGGAAGGGAGGGAAGGCCTAATTGCACCGTTCCCCTACGAAACTTTCTTTCGAAATAGTATGGTGTTGTGTAGTCCCGATCGGTGGGGTGGGAAGAATCATGGACGGAATCTCCTCTAATGATCGCTGACTTAATATTCTCTTCGGATGCTCGTACTCGATTTAACGAGGGCGGCACTGATGGCAGACCACAAAGCACGCGTGTGCACGCAGGTGGATGCCGAACCGCCGAAAAATAGACCGGCCGTTCTCGATTCGAGCTGGCCCCTCGATCGTGAAACGTGCACCGCTCTGACGCCAGTTAGTTGCAGCCGCCACCAAGAGAAACGCGCGGGAACCTGTCCTCCAAACCCGACCCGCCAGATAACCAACTCTCAGATAAGATACGCTAATTGAGAGATCTTAATTGAAGCACAATCCCTTTTCGGCTTTTTTCTCTCTTCGCGAACACGAACCGACCGTGTTTCCTCACCCTTCCTTTTCGCCAATCTCGTATAAAAAATTAGAATAGTTTTTCGAAATAATAAATATAATAAATATCAATGAGGAGATAAATTTTTCTTTTTTTTTTTTTTTTTTTTTTTTTCTTAAAGGATGATTTTTCTTTAAGGACGACGATGAACACGATCGAGATCTATCTTTCGAGAATCGCTCGATAAAGAGGATAAGAGGGAGAAACGCGTGTGATGAATTTGACGCGAGCAGTCACACGACACAAATCTTGTACTTTTCGTGGTTGATAGCATCTGGTCGAGTATAAGTTTCACGTAAATCTGACCCGAAAAGGTTAAAAAAAAAAAAGAAAAAAAAAAAAAAAACAGTAGATCGTCCGGACGAAAGCGGATCGCAAAGCAGGTATTATCCCGTAAGATAAAGTTTCCGGTGGCGTAGCTCGAAAACGTCCAACGAGGAAGGTAATCTCGGGATCTTAGATGCGAGAATGCAGGGTACGGGGGAACCATTCTCGACCCAGTGGCGCGTGAATCTATATACGAGACTGAGGAGGGGAGGGGTGAGAGAGGAGGAGGGAAAGGAGAGGTATGGAGAGAAGCGAGGTTACTGAAAGAAGGAGAAAAAGGGGTAGGAGAAGAAGAAGAAGAGAAAAAGGGGGTGAAAAACTTAACGGCTTGGTCGAGTCCCAGACGCGTGATTTCTAGATCAAACACTCGAGAGCGTTAAGAAGGAAGTTGGAAGGGGTGCTTATTCGAGTCGGCCGGTCTATGTAAGAAAAGGGGGTGTCAACGAGCTGTTACGAGGGATCGAAATTGGGGGACCCACTTCTTTTTTTTTCTTCTTCTTCTTCTTTATTTCTCTCTCTCTTTCTTTCTTTTCTTTTTTGCCCCCTTATTCCCCGTCTCCTTTCTCCACTGGCCATTCTTCGCGTTTCGATCTTTCTCCTCGATATATCCTTCGAGAGAAAAGAGGAGAGGTATATGTAGGCAAGAGGATCTTTCGACGATTATTTAAGGAGCCCTTCAGAGTTTACCTCCCAAGGAAATCAACGGTTGAAATTGGAGTGGCGGCGGGAGTGAGTCTTGTATCTACACCTTCCGCCCTTCTTTGTACGTATGGAAGAACGTAATACCTTTCGAACCATCGCGGTAAACACTCACTCACTCGGTCCACGGCCCGATCCGATCCCCGACGAATTGTTTGATTTTGGCTTTCGGTCTCGAGTGGATTTGAGCGGATTTGCGGATCGACGGGTATACAAGTAGTATTTGCTTCCATAGTCCAACGCAAATCCCTTCCATTAGAAAAGAATAAAATACTCTTTGATCAGGCAAATCTTTTTAAAACCCTGATTACGTTTACGATATATTATCTCTCTTCGATTCTTTTATTTATTACGTCACGATTAATCACGATTTCATTATACTTTGCTTTCAATCGTGCAACGATTCACATTCTACGCGATCACTCGTTACGAATCATTTATTTATTCTCTTTTCTTTCTTTCTTCGCACGGATGTTCAGATCGAAGGGATTGCTTGTGATTACCAGTATCAAATTACCGGACGATAAATCTTTGGAATTATTTTGTAATAAATTTATTCGCTTTGCGTTATAACTCGTTGACGTAAATCATATGTGATAACGACTTTATCATCTATCGTTTCCTTTAGAATAATATCGACAATCCGAATTCGTGATCCCGATCGTAAATTCGTCAATTCGTATCGAAAAAATTTGTATACCACGATAAATCGATGAAATTTGAGAACATAGGGTTATAGTTTGGAATGGATTAGGTTTTTATATAACGGAAATAAATACGACGAGATGTAGCAGTGTATGAGCGTGTATTTGACAGTGTTTTTTTTCTCTCTCGTACGGCGGCACACATTATTAGAATTCGCAGTACGTATGCGATTTAAGTTGGAATGTTATATTATTGCTAGTTGCTCCGGGCGTGCTGCACTCGTAGTAACGAGCTTGCTTCACAAACGGAACCCAACATTTCTCGATACGATTAATACTGAGAATCGTAAACGATTTCGTTTAACTCGGATGACAGAGGTCGTTGGACATCGACCAGATAACGGCTCGTTCGGTGTTTCTCATAGAAAAATCAGAAAGTTCTGACTCACTGGCCGATGTCCAACGTTCCTCCCTCGTTCGAATGGAAACGCAATTCCCGATTTCCCTCGACGCGTGTACGAACGAAGCACGTCCGGGATACATCGACACATCGATTTAGTGGGTAACAGGTGGGCCTCTATATTACAACGCGAATTATAATGTAGAATAACATTATCATCATCATCATCATCGTCGTCGTCGTTCGTTATACAACAATCATCGTAATAATTATTATCGTCGTTTCATCGCAATCGATCATCGTGTGGTGTGCTTAAGACAAGTCGGTATTAAATATCTTACAATACACATCATCTTTCGTATATATTTATATTTTATTTATATTTATATATTTATATTTATATTTATATATATATATATATATGTACTTTACCTTTTTTTTTTTTTTT
>NW_006263987.1:176695-177281 GCF_000469605.1 Apis dorsata
GCTTCTCAAAAATTGCTTCTCGTAAAATGCTAAACGCAACTATGTGTACTCGTACCGCTTCGAAATATCGAATATGAGAATCGTAGAAAAAATGTGAATTGTGTTTCGTTGAATATAAAAAACTAAACGCCAAGTGACTTGACATCGAGCAAACCGATGATTCTAAGGAACGCTTAGGTCGAGAATCGCTGCGCGTTATTTATCTAATTTGTTCTTCCTTTCTTTCTTTCTTTCTTTCTTTCTTTCTTTTTCTCGATATTCGTCCCTTTTTTTTTTCCTTCTACTTGTGTTCCCTTCGCTTCCCTGTTATTGCAAACGTCGCTGCAATTCACGACTCGATGTTACATTTACACATACACGAAACGAGTGTGTTAATTTTTTTAATTGTTACGATACGATATTTTTTTTTTCTTTCTTTCTTTCTTTCTTTCTTCTAATCGTCGATTGCTTGCATTTTTTTATTTGTGTTTCGCGCGCGAAATTTTCTAATTCGTACTTAGCCTGCATACGCCACGCGCCGATAGACGAAGTATTGCGACAAACGAAAATAAAAAAAAAAAAAAAAAAAAAACTTAAAATTAATTAT
>NW_006263987.1:177442-181991 GCF_000469605.1 Apis dorsata
TTTTTTCCCCTTTTTTCCGAAATAACGAAATGATATTAGAAATTAGAGCGCACGTCAACGGAATGATCCTAGTGCTTGTCAAAAAAAAAAAATATTAATAATAATAATAATAATAATAATATTGAAAGGAACGCGAATCGAAGAGAAATGATCTCTTTCGCGTTTATCCGCTATTCATCAGACGGACGTGTGGCGCTTCTACGAACAATTTGCCGTCTACTTTTTTTTTCTTTTTTCTTTTTTTTAGCGACACGTACAAACACCGTTCAGGGCGAAAATAGGGTCTCTACGCACTGCCACTCGTACGAAAAACGAAATTAACTAATCAGGTATTGAGTATTTTTTCGGATTTAGGATCGATAACGATAAAAGAGGAGAAGGTGAGAAGGAAAGTAAATACAATACTATATGAGAATGACGACGGAATTATCGCGAATAATGAATGGAAATATTTAGTTTTAATCGAATGTAAGAACGAAAATTTTCTCGAAACGCGCGTTTCACGTTCAATCAAAGAAAGAGGAGGAGGAAGAAGAAGAAGAAGAAGAAGAAGAAGAAAAAGGAGAAGAAAAATGAAATTCTTCTAGAGGAATAGAGCAACGAGTAAAATTCGTCGTCTCGTCGGAAGAAGAATTAATTTAGGAAAAAAAAAAAAAGAAAAAAATCAAGGAGAATTAATGAAAAAAAAAAACGAAAAGATAACGAATTGGCAATAAGTAAATTAATAATAAAGAGAGCAGCGCACATTTCCGTACATATATAGAAGGAAAAGGTGTTCTCGGGCGGTTTGGTTTTTCGTAGTATCTAAACATGATTTCAATAAATAAGCTACCTAGGGCACGAGTTGTTTTTTTTTGGGGGGGAGGGGGGAGAAAGGGGCAAGCGGCCCTTACGTGGCGAATCTGCGAAAACGAAGGAATCAGCAGGGCTGATACTCGGTACCTTTTTTTTCTCTCTTTTTTTCTCTTTTCTTTTCTTTTCCTTTCTATTCACGCACGCGACGTACGCGATTTCATCGATCGGAAATACGCGTGTTCGCGTGCGGAAGATAAATTCGCACGAAACGTGTATAATTATTATATACGCGAGGCCGAGGAACGTACCACTGATCCTTTTCGTTGAGTCGCCGTTACGTCGTATATCGTGTACCTAACCTAGTAATACAGTCTGCAGTAGCGTCCTAAGGATTAACTTCATTAACGGTCGTAATATATAATATATTACACGCAGTCACACGCGTTCACAGAGGCAAATATACGTACGCACGCAAAAAATGCACACAAATACTTTTAAGCTCGTACACGAACACGCAGTTTAAGCCGATACTCTCTCAATAATATATCTCACTCTCATTCCATATCCGAAAAATATAGATTTCTGTGTGAATTACACCGCCCGACGCGAGTGAAAATCGCGTCGAAAGCGAATCGTATTTCAAATACATGTCGTACAAAATATTCAGAGATCCTGTTATTTTTATTTATTCGTCCGTTTGTCTAAACATCGTCCCGGAATAAATTTACGAAAAATATATATATCACACGCTATCGCATTCCTGAGAAATAGCGTATGCATACCGATTCTCTGTCTCAATAAATTCCGTTTGCGTAATATGTATGTGCGTTCGGAGTAATCGACTTTTACGCACGTGCGTATTTTTTTCCTTTTTTTTTCTCTCTCTTCTTTTTCTCTCTCTCTCTCTCTCTCTTTCTCTCTCTCTCTTTCTCTCCTCTTCTTTAATATATGTATATATATCTATATATACGTATATGTATAAATAATATCGATTAAGAATAAAATAGTAAAAAATTGCTTAGACGAATGGAGCAGCCGTTGATAAAATAGCGATTCGAAGATTTTCGACCGCGTGGCGGAGCTTCGACATGAACGTGACACGGTGAGAACTGCGTGTACGTCGCGAGCAGGCAGGCACGCACGCACGCACGCACACATAATATTATCATACACGCAGGCAGGCAGGCAGGCACGCATGCACGCACGCACGCTACATTAGGCGGCGTAATTAGCACAGCGAGCGAGAGAGTCTTGCGCAGCGTGAGCTCTACTGCGCGACCACGCCGGAGAGTTACACCTTTTCAGCGCTCCCCTAATCCCCGGAAATATTTCCTTCCTTCCTTCTCTTCTTTCCTTTCCAAAAGAATGATGAACAACTATAGCTGCTAATAACTAAATTCTGTTTATCGATATCTATATACGACTAAATCAACTCTCTCTCTATCTCTCTCTCTCTCTCTCTGTTTTCGATCGAATCCGATTAACGCGCGATGAATTTACTCGACTTCGAGATCAACTTTTGAGAATAAAAGGGAATATTTCCATAGGGAAATGCGCGAAATACTTTGGTTCGTGCATCTCTCCGCGCGTGAATTGCGGTCTGTGACAGCGCTTGAAGCACGATAGCTGTCCGATTGCGCAACGATTTAGGCCGATCGCGCGCAACAAACGTACTTAATATTCTTCCATCGCTAAAATCGATCCCCTAAACTGGATCCCCTAAAACGAATTCTCACGAAATATTTTCCCTACTTCTTACTTTCTCCTCTGTCGGTTCTTTTTTTTTTTTTTTTTTTTTTTTTTTTTTTTTTTTTTTTTTTTTTCTTTTTCTTTTTTTTTTTTTTATCTATTTTATTTCACTTTATTTCGTACGTACGGGGGAAGCTAACACTCTTGGATTTTTTTTTCTTTTTTTTCTTTTTTCTTTTTTCTGGAAACGAGACAACGAGAACGATCGAGAGAGATAATCGGTGAAATAATGAAATAAGAAACGAGCAGTACGGGTAAGTTCGTTAATCGACCACCTCCAACTAATAGTATCAAAAATTTAGCGATGGAACGAAAGGGAAATTATGGATATATATATATATATATATATCGTATGCATACTTGCCTGAAAGGATTCAGTCGGGGGCAAGTGTGAAATGGAATTTAACGACGCGTAACGAAAGCTCTAGCCAACAAGACTGTCTTCCTGCAACTCGGTACGCTCCGTTTCTGCGTTCTCGAGCGAACGTAGAATTTTCGTTGTTGCTTGTCGTCCGTATAGCGAGATGCGGTTGGTCGTGTGTGTATCCGTGTGTATGCGTGTGCGGGTATTTTTGTGTATACGTATATGTGTATGTGTATGTGTGTGTGCGTGTACCCAAGCGAGCAGGAGACACGAGGCGAGCCAGCCAGCTTTTGTTCGTTGCGATCAATCGAGGCGCGTGCTTCGAGCCGCGTTTCACGTGGTGCCGCGTTAGTGGGTTCCTGACATCTCGACCGTACGTTCCACCAGCGTATTTGGCAGTCTGATCTCAGGTTCTCACAGATGTAGATGAGGCAGTCTTGATCGGCGAGCCAGTGCGCGGCTCAATACTTGTTGGCCTCGAAGAGACGGCTCTCGTGCCATCTTCGCGGTGCGGACATCTTCTCGCGTTGCATCTTCCAACGATTCGAGTGCCGATAATGATGCGTCGTGTGGATCGTCTCCCTCGTGCTGTCCGCCTGCAACAGGGAGTTCTTCGTGTCCCTCGCGGGCGACGGTTTCCTCGACACAACGTACGGATCCCTAGGCCCCATGCCGCCCATGTCCGCGTTCACCAGGCTGTTGTGGTGATTTATGTCCGCGTGGGGATTGTACTTGATGAAATTGAAGCACTCCTGCCGGCCGCGATTCTTGATCGGGTACCCGGACTTGTTGAACCCGAGATACCGCGAATTATTCACGTTTCTGTACGTCAGATACGAGCCGTTGTACTCCTCGTAGAACTGACAATAACCCTTTTGCTTCTTAAGCTGCGAACAAAAAGATATTGAAAGATACCTCTCCTCCCTCCGTACACCGCGTGTAAAGAAAAAAAAAAAAAATAAAAATGGAACAACTCTACGCGCAACAAAGTAGAGGNCGAATCACCGCCGACAATTTAATAATCTTCGCTCGCAAATTATACTTTTAACGAGGATGTTCTCTAATGTACAACGGATATATATATATATACTCATATAAAACGCCCCGTACAATCCGTATACGCGTATAAATTTACTCGGCAGCGCGCGATAATGAAATATGTCTACTAATTGGCGGGCAAGTGTAATTACCAGGCCGACGAGTTTCCATTTCTTGTTGAAGCAGATGTATCGCTGGCTCTTCTCGGCGAAGATGTACAACATTTTACTGAAGTCCTCGGACTGGGTCGTAAGTTTTTCTGCAACATCAAACATAAAAAAAGAACCGTTCGATTAAACGAGTGAAACGACGATTATTTTATTTTTTTTTTTTTTTGAAATTTTTCGACAATGAAAAAATGGAGCGGAAAGGAAATGGAAAAGAGGCGAGAATAATATAAATAAAAGAAACTTTATGAAATGATCGAGAGGTATCGGTTATCGAGGAGAAAACCGCAGGGTAGTGGAGGAGGTAACGCGGCGGTTGTGTGCGTTCGGTATGCGAGCTGGCATATTTCCGAGAAGAGATCTCCTCTCGAGGTTTATAGCGCGAGTTGTACCTACATCGATGCTCGGGGAGAGAGAGAGAGAGAGGGGAGGGGGG
>NW_006263987.1:182170-195836 GCF_000469605.1 Apis dorsata
AAGGTTGGCTAAGCCTGCCGCCGAGGCTAGTTGGTGCTAATGAAGGAGGCACAGACCGACCGGTGTGTACTTTGCCACTTAGCGGGTCCTGTCGTGCCTCGACCCCGAACCGTATACACGTTGCGCTACGCTCGCTGTGCAACGCCGTGTCTCTCTCCCTTTTTCTTTCGCACCACCTATTACGAAATTCTGCCGACCGAGAAGTAGGCGTCCTTTGTTCCGGATAAGCAACGGGGAAAAGGAAGGGCAGACGTTTTACAGGTGCACCAAACTCCGCGCAATTTTATTCCCAACCAATTCGTTCTATCCATCCTCTTCTTATATATACTTCGCGTATACCTCTTTGTTTTCTATTTACCGACGTACGACGACGAGAAAGCAGCCGAGAGAGTTGTCCTCTCGAAGGAAGAAGAAAGCATTTTCAAAATTAAAAGGACGAAATTTCGTAATTGGAGGGAAGGGTTCCATTTATCTCTCGAATAGCAATACCGTCTAAATTCACTTCCCTCGAAGAAAAGAAAAAAAGAATTGGTAAATTTTTCGCTCACGAGATGGGGTTTCTTTAATAAGATGGAGACGTTTGGCCGTGTAGAACGATGACGTCACGATTATGAGTTTTTCTTCTTTGTTCACGGGCCACACGAGAATGGGTAGGTAAGCGCGATACGTGGAGAAAAGGAAGGAGGAAAGTCTGCAGGGTGGCCCATTTGCTGGAGCCTCGTTAAATTCAAGTGGTTCTCGTCGGGTGCCTTCCCAACATCGAAATCAAGAATGTCCCCGAACTGCCTCGTAAACTCCCTCCTCCCCTCCCCTGCCCTTCTCCCTTCCTTTTTACGTTTCGTTTTCTCTCACCGCCTTCTACCGGTCTTCGGAAACCAGAAAAAGCGCAAGAGGACTTAATCTGCGTTCCCCCCCTCCCAACGGTAGTCTATATATTCCCCAGGCCAATTAATCCTCCCACTTTTCTTAATTAATCGAATTCACCTTTCCGGCCCATCCGTCCGCAGCGACATCCCTCTCGAGGCCGCCTCGCTCAATTTGTTCTCTTCACCTCGATCGTTAAACGTCGTATCTTATCTGGATGCGCAAAAAAAAATCCTTTTCTGAAAAGGATTAACGAAATCGCGCGCATTTTATTCGTCACGTTTCGGCCGAGTGGATAGGTTGGCGCTACCGATCGAATCAAATTCTATCCGAGGAGGAGGAGGAGGGAAAGAAATTTAATATCTGTAATAAACGGTTTGAAAAAAATCGACCCGATTCGTTAGCAATTGGTCGTAAACGTATCGAAATATTTTTATCGATAGCCCGTAATAAAACCGAATATCGTTGTTTTCTTTTCCAACTTGATAAAAACTTCACGAAAATGTATCGCATTAAGTATCGTTTAAGCCGCTATCGAAATCGGGAATTGCCCGAATCGCCGAATTTAAAAATAGGTTGGGCGAAATGCGGGAATACGGAAATATAATGGGCATTATCAACGATAAACTTGAGTCGCGAGTATGGCAAACAAGTTGGAAACTATCGGTAAAATTTTCCCTCTTCCGTTTCGCGACGTCCGCTTTCCAATATGAAACACGCGACACATACACACACACACACACACACATATATATATACATATACCTACCTGGTAGCGGCGGAGAAAAGTACGACGATAACAACCTGACACTAATACCACCGACTACTCCCAACACGCTACGTATGTACGCTTGTTTGCTCGTTCCAGTTAGCCATTATCAAACTCCTATACTTCCGATACCTAGCAGTCGTCGTGCAGAAGCAATCGCGACGAAACTTGGACGTGGTTCCTTTCGAAACGATTCCTTATCGTTATCGAGTAAAAGGGAAGCGAGCGAGATCGTTGCAATAGTAAGCGATTGCTGGAGTGACGGAGCGTTACTTGCTAAACTTGCTAGACGTACGATCGTCGTCGGAGACAGGCGTCTCCACTCTTCTTCCAAGTTTCTCGAGCCCGTGAACGGTACAGTTTCTAGGGAGAGAGGGAGAGAGGGAATCTGTCGTCGAGCATCGATTCTCTTTCTACAGAATTTTGAATCTGAAATTAAGGACAGCGTCGATCGGGCAATCTTGGATAAAAATGCAACGTAAATGGTACGTGGTATCGTAGGCGAAGGCGAAGGAGCAGAGGGATGAATCGTTTCGCTTCGAACCCTCTGTCTTCCGTTCCCCGAGTTTCTCCCCCTCTCCCTCGCCGCTGTTTCCTCTGATCGGAGCCGCCACGAGATTAGAGGCTGCCAAATGAATTAAAAGCCAATTTTAATCAAAAGCGGGCACCGGCTTTTAGGCACGATTACCCCCGATAATAACTGGTAGGATGGGCCAGCGCATAAGTGGGAAAGAGCGAGACAGAAGGAAAGAAGAATGGATCCCATATATTACTTCTACGTGCTCGTCGCGATACAGGAACCGATTCTCCGTTCGTTATAGGTTCGCAACTAATAGCTTCTTTTCTCTCTCTCTCTCTCTCTCTCTCTCGCTCGCTCTCTCGCTCGTTCGCTCTCTACAAGGACCGAAATACCTCGTCCAAGATATCGTCGATTTGTCGCGAAGGAATCCACCATCGCCATCACCATCGTTTCGCCGAGTTTTAAATTAAAAACGAGTCGAGAAGATGTTTCTTTCTTTTATTTAACGGATTCGAAGAAACGGGTATGACGATCGGTTGTACGATCGTGGATGCGTAGAAAATTTTCGTATTTTTTCGCGAGGCGAATAACCAGCGGGTTGAGAACCACTGGAGCGCCACAATTACGCGGCGTCGGCGTTATGAAAGCTATAATATGACGCGAAAGCGAGTAGGCCGGTACCGACCGCGCAAGAAAAGAAGGAAAAAACGGTGTATAACCGCGGTTCTCGTTATAAAGCTGGCGCGTTATAATAGCGATCCCGTCGTTAACACCTAAACGCACGATTGGCCAACGCACGGTGGATCGCCCTCCGCGGTGAGAAGCATCCGGCGTGAACGCGCACCAGATTACAACGCCGCGCAAATGAGAAGAATACATAACCTATACCGGTTGTCTCCCATCTGACCGGTCGAAACTGTGACAGGTGAAGCCCCTGATTTGCTCCACTGACGCGATAATCGTGCCTCTCTTCGTGCCCACAACAATAATTAAATTCCAACCCGAATCGTTTTTTTTTATTTCTCCCTCTCTCTCTCTTTCTCTCTTCGTTCTTTCAGATGAGATATCGCGTACGATATCGCGATCGTTCGAGATGCTACCAGTCATTTAAGAAGATTGAAGTTCCTCGTAGACCGATTACGTTCATTTAACGTGATAAAAATGTCACGGGGATCGATGTAATTACAACTATTATCCGACGAATGCCACTCTCTGCTTTCCAATCGGACGATAACGAAAGGGTAATTATTATTGTTCGTCTCGTTCTCCAATAACCCTTGTTATCGAATTCGACGTGCGCACGAATTACACGCGTAAAAATCTATCTTTCTCGATGGAATATACACGGAAAGTATGGGAACAATTTTTAATTTTTAAACCGCGGCAAGTTAATTATCTTTGGAATCCGCACCGACACCGAGCAGGAATTCACGAAGCCGCTTCGTAGCCCGGTCGGCAGTTAAGAGTCGAAAAGCTGAAGGACGCTCTCACGGTGTCTGAAAGGTTGGTGCAGCGCGAGTCAAGTCGGTTCATTTCGCGAATGGAGCTTGAGTAATCGCCACGAGAAAGAGAGAGAGGAGAGGAACGGAAGGAAAAAGTGGAGGCAGCAACGGCAGCAACAGCACCGGTGCCACCAACCGATGAAAGAGGTGGACCAAGGTGATGGATCTCGGGGAGGTGCAGACGCGGCGCAGCGTGCGGCGCGAAAACTGGCTCCTCTGTTTGCACAAGCCTTCTTCCCTCCTTTTAGACCTTCCTTTTCTCCCCTACCTCGTCCGTGAAAGTCAGAAAAGGAGCCGCCTCGCGCTCACGCCACGGTTAGGGCGGACAGCTTCTTCCTACTCCTCTCCCCGTTACGGCCGTTCCTTTCGGAATTTCAAGATTACGCGAAATCGCTATTGGAAAAACGGAGATTACATATACGCCACGGTTGAAAGGCGAATTTAATATATTCCAAGGATCTCCACACCGTGATTGTATTGAATGCAACAAATCTCGGTAAACAAGCGAATAATTGAATAATAAATTCAACTATGCTTCTACGTTTTGCATACGTTTCGCGTATTTTCATAAATTTTAAAACCGCGCATTCCATTGTTATTCCACCGTGCGTATTCTTCGACAAAAATTATTACTTAAGAATAATAATTTGACTTCGATCTTCATCTAGATCGCCATTACGAATTTAATATCACAGACGGAAACGATAACATTTTTGAAACAAATTGTCGTGAAACTACTTCTTCCTGCGTTTCGATAACGATCGATTCTCCTCGCGGGAAAACATTAAGAGCGTTATTAGAGCGTTATCGAGTTTCCTCTCCCGATATCTTAAACTCGATTTCGATACGGGAACGACCACGAACTCGGATCCTCGTAAATAAGCAAGAAAGTACGAGTTGGTCCGGACAAGAGGCAATAGCGAGATAAATGGCGTCTAGTCGAAAACAATCGCGACGAAACGAGACAACGCGATCGCTTTTTCTTTTTTTATTTTTTTTTTTTTTACTTCTGGTTTCTTCAGACGGCTATCTCCCGCGGAAATAGAGGGAGTCGGGTTATTAATCGAGGAAGATAAAAGTTCGAGCGGGGCCCAGGGTGGTAGCGAAAGCGGGCGGAGAGATAAGTCCCCCTGACCCTAGGTCGATCGATAAGCATCGCTATAAATTGAGATGTTTAGTGGCCCAGCTTTGGACGTTTATTCGTTCGAAAGAGTAGCTACACCGATTCCCCCCGTTCGGAATCCTTTTCAGTCTTTACGAGACTATCGATCGGAAGAGATAATGTCACGGTCGAGCGCCTCCTGGTGTCGGAGGCCGGACTACTCGATTCGATTCAATTAACAGATCGACCTATTCTCTACGATGACCACACACGTTGCGACGATGAATTTATTCGAAAGCCGTTTAAATGCCGATGTCGCGCGGTTGCCCTCGTTTCGAATAGTCGACGATAAACGAGCAACTCGACCTATTATCTATTAATAAACTTTTTACCTTTCGCCATTTTATCCTATTATTTATTATCGCGTATTTTCTTAAATACGTAACGTACGTTCTGATGTCTTAGCAGAAGGTTAGAATCTCGTGAAGGATTCGTGATTCTCGGGATTTAAGGATTTAAAACGGATGTAAAAACGAAAGCGAGCAACGGTGTTAATCCGATTAATGCAATTTTACTTACGGTAAGGGGCATTGTGATCGGTGCGTTCCACGGCCTTGATCAAACGGCCCATCACGGTAACATTGCCGCTGCTGCAAGTCGAGTAGAGACTCACGGAGCGCACCATTGCCGGCACCGCCCCGCACATCACCACCTGCAATCCACCAATAATTTTACACACCTTCGTATATTATACATCGAACTTTTTCTTTCTTCTTTCCTCGAGACAACTCGTAAATTATGACTTAGCTGTACGTTTATCGATTAAATTCCTCTCTTTTTTTCTTTTTTTCTTGGGAAAAAAACAACACAAAGAGAGTTCAAAGTTCGAAATTTCAAACGTTTACCTGGAAAAATATTATAAATCAATTCGATGAAAATTCAGGAATCGTGTTTCACGCTCCGATATTTGAATTCCGCGAATAACGATACAATTGTAGAAAATAATTTCGTCGTAACTCCTGATGAAGTCGAGATAAGAAGATCGGAATAACAGCATCAGGATCGTATAATCGATTCTCGGTGTTCGAGAAAGAATAAAAGGGGAGAAGGGGGAGGGTTAGAGGATAGGAATTCGCGAGGGTTGTTCTCAGTTCGACGACCAAACGCAGAATCGTTAAAGACATCGCAACTCCTTCACGGCTCACGGGAGAAGAACATTTTTACGACAGATTCGCATATCGTGGGATCGAATGATTCGTCGAGCCGTTGGCGCGGATCCTTTTTGCGATTCGTTGGCGGGAATAAAAATCCACGGGCATCCACGAAGGAAGACGGAGAGGAACAGTCGTTACGGCGGAGACCACAAAAGATGTATACCGACAAGATTTGTTAACGAGCGAACACGAGCTGTCCATTAATGGTCGTAGAATCTGACACTTCTTTTATTTCACGAATGGCGCCGTAACAACGTTACGATAGCAAAACTGCGCATCTTCTCCGGATCGAGCTAGCACTTGGATATTCCTTAAATCGTAAAATATTTCTATTTTATTTTAAATACAATTCTCTGTCTATTTTCACTTAAAACGAATATATATATATACGTATATATGTTATTTCTTATTCGCTCTGTTTTAAATTATTTATCTCTTTAAGGTTAAAAACGATTCAACCTACGAACTTGTGCGTATCGTAAGAAGAATTTATTACACCGTTTCAATTTCTCCTCGAAATCGACCACGGTTGAAAGTACCACGGAGTAAGACTGACCACTATTGAACTCGTTGCTTTCGTATCCTTTAAACGTTAAACGTACGGCTGTGGTCGAGGATTTTTTCCAACGAGGCGAGGTTGCTGCACGCGATGCATTTTCACGTAGCCGCATTGCAGTCTTGCAACTCTCGTTTTTCCGAATTAATTTCGTCGTCGTTATTGCGACTCGATTACGATTCGAGCAAAAGTCTAAGATAAGAAGAACACGATAAAATCATTTTTCAATCGCAAATCGAACATCTTTGAGATTCGATTCGACGCGTCGAATCGTTTTATTAAATTCTCACCTATCGTACTTGTATCGTTCCTCGATACATGTATACGCGAGATACACGTATCAAGGCCGTGTCGATTTATAAGAGTATCGTGTCGCTCGATAATCACAACGATAAACGCATAATCAGAGTTTAACGAATATCGATATTCTTCCTCGACTGACTGTTGTAATTTCGAGATATCGAGAGGATTATTAATCTGATCCTTAGCTGCTAATATTCCAGAATTTTCACGAGGTTGAGACCACGCCGAACATCGTCTATCATTTACATAAATTACATAAATTGGAAAATTAATTTCATCGATATTTCGTATAACAAAAAAAAAAAAGAAAAGAAATACCGATCGATATGACGGGCTCGAAAGTTCAAGTACGGAGGAGGACTTAGGAGGAAAGAAAAGTTTGCCGCATAATTTAGTCCACGAGGCTGGAAACAGGGCATTAAAACGAGAACAGATGTAGATAGCCTCGTTTCTCGTGCGAAATGGAGACCCAAATTGCAAGGTAAATACCACTGGCATCGTACCGAATGAAAAATGTGTATAAGCGTTGAAATCGCGCTGGTTTTTCGTAGAACACCGAGATCCAAGAGACGAAAAAGTTCGAAAGGAAATCATCATCGACGAGGAGAGGCTCCTCCTTATCAATTCATATTAAAACGTAATCGTCGATCGGGTAATAACAACGAGCTGGTGGCACGCGATTCGGGCAAAGGTTCGCCCCTCTTTCGTGCAACGGGTATCTTCGATCTGACCTAGTCACTAGGTTCATGTACAAAGAGCTGGCACGTATCCGCTTATGTATCCGTCGAATAAGTATGCAAGTTTACGGATTCCGCACGAACGTGGCCAAAGCCCTCGTTCAAATTTTACACGGCTCGTTAGAGGCAACGTATCTAGGGCAGCAGTATTTCCCTTAAACTATGAACATACAGCTGAAAACACTGCTGGCACTTCTCGAATTCTTTTTTGAATATGATTCTGGAACAATCGTATCTCCCCTCGTATACAGATGTAATATGCGGGATATACGTATATTCACCGTGGAATTATTTTTATATCCAGGATATCGATAGTTTCGTTGATAAACGGCATCTATATATCCCTTGTTTCGAACATGCTTTTCTTTTTTTCCCTTTCCTTTTCGAGAATTTTTATATACGAATAATATGAAAAAGAAGTTTTAACTTTTCCAATATTATCTATCTTTTATTTTCATAAAAAATAATAATAGTTGGTTGAACTTTCGTTAAAAAAAGAAGAAAGAAAGAAAGAAAGAAAGAAAGAAAGAAAAATATAAAGTTGTTTTTGAAAACGTCACTCACCATCAGGAGGCACAAAATCTTCGCTAAAACGGCAAGCTGTGGTAACCTGCAACAAACGAAGAATACATCCGCGTTAATTATCGCTTTTCTTCGTCTCAATTGGTAAACGAGTAAGAATTATTATTAAATCTGGCGGCACTCGTTGCGATATTTCGATTCGTGCCGCGCAATTTAATCGTTCGCGATCCCCGCCAAGTGATTTATCGTATGCAAATAAATTTCTCCTGATTACGGTGTATCCACCACCCATAGGAGGTTGCTGTTAGTGCTAGTAGAAATTGAAAATATAGGATAATATAGTAACGGAACGCGTCTGACAGATAAGGAAAACGTATATGTACGAGATAATTAGCGGTACGACTAAATTACAGCGGACAGAATTGTAGGCTACAGCTAGCTTCACAATTCAATCTTTCTTCCGAGGAAGGCAGTAATTAATATTTCTTTGGTCTCGACGAGACGTCTAAAACGCTGCCCTCTCCTCCTTATATACAGATGTAATTTGTATATTTCTTTTATGACACGCGTTTGACAGGCAACACTGTAGTGTTTTTCTCCATAATGTAATAACTTTTATACCCGAACGCATAGCTAATCGGATTAAAAGAGCGACGCGTCGTCGTTAAAGCTTGAATTCGTGAAGTTGATTTAATTTAGACAGAGAAGGGGAAAAACGCGGTATCTTTAATACTATCGTTCGAAAGAATATACGAAATAACTCGTCAATTTTCCTCTTTCTTACGCACTGTCGCAACGACACTCAACATTTTGCCCACTTCGACGAATATCTCGAGAACAGTGTAAACACACGATCACCCGGAAGCATCGTATAATTTCGCATCAATGGCTGCGTTATCGGTTTAATAAAGACTCGGTTTCACTTTCCACGGTCTATAAACTTTCTCGTTGATCACTCGTCGTCCTGAAACGTATTTAATCGAGAATCAACGATTCGATTGCGTCGCGTCGATAGATTATTTCTACCTTTTATCTTTATTACATCGGATTTACAAAAGGAGGAAATTAGGAAAACGGTACATTTACGTATATATACTTTATATATATTAAATTTTAATATGGCGAAGATTGGCGGCGCGGGTCGTAAATAATAAGCAAGAGTCGCACACGAGATACATGTGGTGAGCCACTGGAAGGAGTTGCGTAATGCGAATGCATCTCGTATTACAGAGAACACAGGTGACCGGCGAGTGGAGCGGCAGCAATCGCGTCGCCAATTCGCTCGTTTTAATTCGGTCGAGCGGGTCGATCGGCTGGCGATCGAGAGACGAGCGGGGATGGACCGAAAAAACCGTTCTCCTTTCGTTTCGCCATCATCCCGCCCACCTCGCTCCAATAAAATCCACGATTTGCGCCCCGAGAAAATTCCATTGCCACGCCAATGCCGTTAAACCGTTTACTTTATTTTCCCCGCGTTCACTGAATCTTCGTAGAAAACGATAGTAAACCCTTCTATCCGATTGCCCGCCAATCGGTTACCTCTCCGCACTCGATGCAGGTAATTTCATTTTCTTGGAAACCTCTACTCTTTTCCGCGAGATGCATCTTCTTACGATACGCGATTGAAAATCGCTCGATACGACAAAGAGGATTCGTCTCTCGAGCAAAGAAGAGTGAAAGAGTATCGTCGAAATATCTTCGAGAATATTTTCGTATTTTCGTATTTATTGAGAGAGAGAGAGAATTTAATCCGTTCTCAAATTATAAATATACAGACATTAAGTAATTAAAATCGAAACTCGTTATATCGAGTCGTAACGCGTGGAGCGTGGTCGACTCGAGTTTCGTCGTGGTTTAATTGTGACTACTACATCGCCTCGGAAACTTAAAAACGAAAGCGTTTCAAGTCGAACGAAAAACGTGCATCTCGTTTGCAAACAATTTGTCATAAATTGTTATGCGAATTCGTGAAAATGTTTTAAAAATATGACGAAATAAAATGTGAAAGTACGACAAATGATATTTATTATCGCGAATATCAACATTTGGAATCGATGCGGAGGAATGCGACTATAAAAAGACGATGCGGCGAAAAAGAAAAATTTGAACCATCCACTCGTGAAATACCTAATTCGAGTTATCGAAAAAATCGTGTTCCATCGACGGAATTTTTTCGAAGCTTTCTATCCAAAGTGTTTTTTTCTTTTTTTTTCTTTCCTTTGTTTCTTTACTTGTCGCGATATCGGGTTCGCATAATTGCAACATTATCAACGTTTTCGCTGACAGCGCAGCGTTAACCCATCTTATTTTTAACGAGCATGGATCGAGACGCGTGTAAAAGAATATACTTCTCGTCGTGTTTCTATAAGCGACGATAATCCGTGACATCGTAAGGTGTGGGGTACATTAATATTGAAATTTCTCAGCGGAGAGATTACGTAACGGAGAAAATGTTAAAACCGTTGGGCATCTGATTGGAAGCGGGGCGGAAGGGGGGAAGAGGGTGCTAACACGAGGAAAATTTCTAACAGCGTAGACTATGCGGCACCAGTCGCGATAAACAGCGGCACGCTCTCCGTGAAAAATCCAGTATTTCCAGTATTTCTAGTATCTCGAGGAGAAGAATCGTCGAGGCCGAACGCAAAGGTGGGTCTTCGGGGCGATTCCGCCATTACGTACGAATGCACTTGCATGACGCGCGTCACGAGATTCGAGGCATCTCGTTGAAACGACACGCGCAACCGCGATCTTCCATCCAAATAATTTTCTCCTCTCTAACGACGAATAATTTTAAATCGATCGTATCGATCGTGGAGGAAAACTTAATATCGTAGCGATAATTCGTGAGAGAATAGGGAATAGGAATGGTAATAATTTTAAATCTGTCACAACTCACCAAATCGCCTTAAACATATCTGCGCGTCACCACTCCGAAGCGTGGTCATCTCAATCCATGCGCTAAGTAAGAAGAATCGTGACACTGATCCGACGTAAACGCTGAAATATTTTCTTTTGATCGCGTATCCAGCAAATCACCGAACCAAACTAACTTTTTATTAGATTTGTAAAGGAGTCGATAGAATTTACGATCGATAAATTTCACAGCGTGGAATAACGTTCGTTCGATTAACGACGCGTTAAACGTTTAGACGCGGCGAACGTTTTCGAAACACCTTTTTAAACGTAATAAAAAAGGAAGGAGAGAAGAAAAACGGGTCGTAACTGCTACATCACTCCGCGGCGCGGCGATATCCCGATCGATTCGGGAAATCCAATCGGCGATAAATTCGGCGATGCTCGAACGAATTCTTCTACGATATATCGAGATTCCCTGAGAATTCGGATTAATCGGGATTACGTCATATCGAAATACGGTGGCGCAATGGATAAACGCGCGCGGCCGTATCTTTGTGGAATCCTCCTGTCGAAACGGAGGGTTAAAACGGACGAACCGGTTTGTCAAAGACGCGTCGCGACTAGATCGATTACGACTAGAAAATTGAACTTGAAAGCGTTTAGGCGGAACGGAATCGAATTGCGACCACTCGCGCTCGGATACGTTTGACTAGATCGCGATCGAGAAAGGCGAAGAGGAGGACGAAGAGAGAGTGGCGCGATTTGTTGTCACTGGCGCGAGATCAGCACGATGAATGTTGGCGAGGGTACGTACGATCCGGCGTGACATCCCCGGCCACGTGGGGACTCATCTAAAGGGGATTTTAGTGGGGATATTTGTCGCCTACCGCGTGAAAAACTGCCAACACTTGAATAGGCCCCGGCTCGTCGATGAAAAACGCGGCTACCGACCCGACGCCGATGGCTCTCAGCTGGACACCGCCTGTCGGCTAAATGCCCCGCGTCGATGTCGTGGATCGCCGTCTTTTCATCCACCCCAACATCCAACCGCACCGTCTTGGTGGTCATTCCCTTCACAGCCCTTCCATTTCCCCTTCCATTTTACGAAACTCGCGCGCGAACCGCGTCTCGCACGTAGCTCTAGGTGTGTCTCGCGCCACGACGCGACGAGTAAAATCGTCGACGTTGAAAAATTAAGGGAGAAGAAGATCGAAGAGATTTTATCGCGGAATAACATATTATTACGGTTTTATATACGTGTGTGTATATATATATACATATATACATATCGTGTATACAACTGCGACTATTTTCCTCGTGAATACTTCGAACGCCGTGCATATACGTATACGGTACACGTTTACCATGACTAACGACGATAATTTCTCAGCTTGTAATTTATTTATTACTTCCATGTAACGCCCTTTAGTCGCACGGATTTCCCTCGTGACAAATTGATCGGTCCCCGCAATGTAAGCCGTAGCATCGGGAAAAGCGAAGAAAAACACGGACGTCTCTATTGAAGAAACCACGAAATTTACTACCTTTCCAGCAGGCGAGGCGAGGCGAGGCGAGGCGAGCACGGCTCGTGCTCGCCTCCGGCGTCCGACCCACCGAAAACTCACCTGGCGTCGCGTCGACAATGCCGAAACTCCGGAATGTTTCTTAAATAAGCGTGGCAAGTTGCGACAAATCACCGTGGCCGACAATGAATTTCAGGAGGCGGCGGTAAATCCTCGTGTCCGATCGTTGCGCCGACGCGCGCCGCGTTTCAACGTCGACGAGTAACGCGATTGATCGGACCTCTATAAATTCCACCGCTGAAAGCCCACCACAAATCATTCCTCCAGACTCAATTTGCGAGCCGAGATCGGATATCGTTCGTCGATTCGTCGTCGATCGTGACAGATTCTCGATATCCAACGTCGCGTAGGGGAAAACTGGGTTGCACGCTTTTCCACCTTCCTTTTCGTTTTTTCACGCGTCTAAAAATCGTTACCCCCTCTCCAAAATATATTTCTATAACTTTTTTCCAAATTCGAGAAACGCGAACGTTATCGCTAGGACTTGTCGCGTCGTAAAACTCTAATCTCTTTGGCTCGAAACGGTCTTAAAGTCTTTTCACGCTCGAATTTATCACTCTCTCTCTCTCTTTTTTTCTTCTTCTTTTTTACCACGAAACATTCTAGTTTACGATCAACGCGCTTCTTTCTTTCGCCATTTAAATATCACGATTATCCACGATAACGATGCACGTTCGACAAACGTAACAAACGTTCCGCGTAATCGCGGATGACACCTAAATTTGAATTCGAATAAAGTAATAACTATGGCTGCGAAACATGACTAATCTCGTGAAATTGTTAGATGACTTGTCTCGAACGATACATCTCGACAACGAGCGTTTGTCATTTTTCCAAAAAAAATGTTACGCAGGAAATAATTAGTTCCGTGAAACTAATCGAGTCATCCCGACTTTTCGCGAGATTCGTCGTTTGGTGAATCGAGTCGACGCCAGGTTGCGATAAACTCGGCAGTGACAGAAGAAGTTTTTTCCGCGCGCGGCGCATGCAAATTATCTGGTTGATTGAACCAACCATTTTCCGTTGCACGACGAGAGAACACTCGTGACTGGAGACTGGTGGCAACGTGAAGTGGCAGATAGGCAGCCGTCGACGTAGCGGCCGACGACGAACGGGTTACGTGGAACGGGCAAGGAGG
>NW_006263987.1:195996-202127 GCF_000469605.1 Apis dorsata
ACGACCGAGCGCATATCCTGCAACGTTACGTAGAGGACCGTCCTCGTGCGTCAAGTGTTCCACGGTCGAGAAGACAACCTGGAGCAGGCGGGAGGAAGAACGGAAACACGAAGAACGAGAAAAGAGAAGAAGAAGAAGAAGAAGAAGAAGGAGAAGGAGAAGAAGAAGAAGAGACGAGGATGAACGAGTAGAGAGGAGCCACGCGAGAAGAGTATACACGACGTGGTTTTTGCTACGAAGCCGCGACGTTCCGCCGGCGTCACATTCATTCTGACACGCTCCTCGTCACTCTTCTCTCCGCTTTTGCTTTTTTTCCCCTCTTTCTTTCTTTCTTTCTTTCTTTCTTCTTCCATCACCGATTCGAGAAAACCATTCGTCCGATACTCGGCTGACGCAGCGAAGGGGAAACACATAAATTCGATATAAAAATTGTAAATTTCGCTGTTAATTTTCGACTCGTCGAATTTTAATCGATCAAATGCCAACTGGCTCGTGCAATTTCGGTAGAGGAAAGAGTTTTCCAAGTTTTTTCGTAACGGGGCTACGGCCAAACTTTTGTTTCCCCGGATCGAATCCGATCCGAGTATAGTATAGTTTTATTGGCCACGTAATTCCCGCGTCGCTTCTTTCAATCCCTGCCGTATATTTTTTCACGGTTGGTGTCACCAGAAATAGCCGGCGATGAATCACCGGGAAACGGGATCTTTTACCCCGTCGATCAAGTACCATCGAGCTGTTCCCCGCATTCCTGCCGTTTTACTTAAGGTCTACTTAAAAGGGTTGGATAGCCCGAAGGCTCTTAGGGCGGATATCGTGTTCGAACCGAGAGAGAGAGAGAGAGAGAGTTCTCTCGAACAGAACAAGGCGCATCCTGCGGGATCATTCATTTACTCGGCTCGTCTCGTTCGTTAAGCGAGCGCCAGTTAAGAAGGCCACGGTTAATTGAGTTTTAGGAATTCATTTGGTCGCCGATAACCTGCCGGTGGCCTTCTCCGTTCGCGTCCAAACGTCTGGGAATTTCCAACCAACCACGTATATCTCTCGCTGGACGAAACGCGCCCTAATCCCTAGCTTGGACGATTAAAAACCGACTTATCCCTAGGCTAGTTTTAAGCGCGTCGAATTTTCTGGAAGGATTAATTCGCTAAAAAGAGAAGAAGAAACGAACGTAACGAACGATGAAACATAGACCGGTTGCGTAATGCCACGATGTTGTTCACCTAGCGACAATGAATGCTCGGCGTTTATACGTAAAAAAAAGTAGCGGAGCAATTCGTGCAATGGCATATCGCTTGAACTCATTAGCCGGTTAGCGCGAATATGATTCATCTACGATCGCGACAAAGGGGGCACGAAACTCCCGTTCCGAGAGTGACGTCAACGATGCGGCCGCGTCGATATTAATATTACAATCGTGATTGTCGCGTTACTCGATGAACCACGCTCTACGTTAACGCTCGTCGAACGATTCGAAACGAGTAAAGGTGGTAAAGTAATTTAAATTTACTCCTTGTAGAATCGAGTCTACGGAACAGATAACGCGCGTTTTTTCTCTTCCACAACTGAAACGACAACCGTTTTAACAGGTAGTTTTAGAAACGTCAAGGATCAGAAATTAACGTTACACGAGCGAGAGCAAGAGCGTGGATGAAAAGTGTAAGAGCGAGGAACAAGTGGCGAGTATTAAGTTGGGTAAACATTGTCATATTTTCGCGAATATGTTTCTCTTTCATTAGCTTCGAGCCGGTCTTCTTTGGCTTGGCGCACCGCTTCTATTTGCAGAGAAAGATCTAAAATTGCGCGAAAATCGTTAGCGGGACTACTAAGTGGTCCACCGATTTATTTAGGCAAATGGAACGAAAGGGAATAACGCCTCTCTCTCGAGGTAAATCATTCATCTCGTGCATCGACCCCATTGTTTACCCCGAACATCACGTACACCGTTTCCAAAGTATTCGTTGTCGACTTTCCTATCTCGAGAGAAGGTGAACTCGGGATCGATCTACGAGATAGCGAACTAGAAATGAAAATAGAGAGAGAGAGAGAGAGAGATTCGTTTACGAATTAACACGGTCGAGCTTCGTATCCGGATACTTCGCGATATCTCGTTATTTATCGTAGCGTGGAATAAACGCTGGCGTGAATTTTCATCGCGAAGAAGAGGAAGAAGAAGAAGAAGAAGAAGAAGAAGCAACAATAGCGTGCCAATCATGAAAACATTGTTCGCGGTTGAAAATGGGAGCCGTTTCACATCGAAGCAAGGTGAAAAGAAAGTTTTTATCTCCCGGAGAAGTTATCGCGGTTCGTTCTGGCTCGTCCACGCGGGCATTTGTTGTTCGGCCCTGTAATCTCTAATGGACTCTATGGGCATTTAAATAACCATCTCGCCCACCCACCATCACTTAACTCTCTCTCTCTCTCTCTCTCTCTCTCCGTCTTTTCCCCGAACCCTCTCGCTATCTCTATACGCTCCGACGACACCGAGACAACTGCTCCTCTCCCGGCCTTTCCATTTTTTTACCGTTACGACCGCCCCGACACCGGTGCTTACCATTATTTGCCTTCGTCCTACGTGTCGTCTTCACGAAACATTCACACAATCGGCGAAAGACAGCTCCGTCCGTCGCTCCTCCGACTCCTCCGTCGGAGTATCGACCGCGAAGGGGAGAGGAGGGAAAAAAGAAGAGGAGGAAGAAACGATTCGGTTCGAGACGTAGGAAATTGGACGATACGACGCGGCGACGAGTAGCAGCGTTCTCCTCGATAAAATCAATGTCGAGAAAGCCGCAATTCCTTCTTCATACGTAATATCGACGATGACTCAGTCGAGTTAGTCATACGAAACTGGGAGCCGACGAATCCGCATAAGAGCCGGTGCACTTTTAGGGCACTCTCCTGGCAACCCGAGCCAACGAACCGAACTTCGAAGCCGGGCTATCGATTCGCCGCCCGATCGTGCCGATTACCGCCACTTGGCAAATTCTTCCGAAAAGAAGATTCGATTAGGAGAGGATCGTAGGATCGTCTCGACGTAGGATATTGTACTCGATGTTTCGTTAATCCGTACGTAACGAGATTTATTCGTTAACGATCGTTGACACACGTTTGAAAAACGTGCGGTGAATTTTATTCGCTCGAGCGAATATTATTTTCGGATCGCTTACGTGTCGAGAAAAGCATTCGTACGACGTAACGAACGTTTAAGAATTTCCGATAAGACGGAAGCGTGGGAGTGTATACGCGGAGATAAGCTCGCTGGAATTTGCGTAATCGTAATTTTAGGAATTTCGTAGAAATCGGTCCCTCTCTCTCTCTCTCAAAAAAAAAAAAAGAAAAGAAGAAAGAACGAAGCGATTTTAACATCGCGCATCGTCCGCGATAGCGACGTTGCTCAACGTGACCAATAATGCGGATAATCCGATGTTTACTTAACCCAGAAAAGGGTTACGATATCGGAATCGTTATCAGCCGTTCATCGATATTATTCTCGATCGATGGTTCTCGATCGTGAATTAGCGATAACTATTAATCGATATCGCTTCGAATTCGATTCTAACACGAAATACATATTTTCTAGAAAATAAAATAGTAGCGAGAGATCGATCTCTCGAAACAAAAACAGGCTATTCTTCGTTCGACCTAATTGCAACATGAGCGACACACCGTTTTTCGAAGAATTCGTCGTTTTATCTTCCACCGCCGCCAACAATTCGTACGAATTATTTTTAGACTAGGTAATTGGCTGGCGATTTCCACCGAATAATATAGATAAGAGAGAAAGAAAGAGAAGTATGTTGGGAAGCGTGTTTAGAGTGGAACCAGTTGAGAGATGTAGTCTTATGCAAGTACGGTTGTCAGGTGAAGCAAACGGTCCGTTCGTAGCAGGAGGGACTTCGTCATGGCCGAGTGATATCCAATCGGGAAACACAGTCGCAGAGAACGCAGTATCCGATTGGAGGTATCCGCTATTGCTAATTAGCGCTGATAGCGTCAATAATCTGAGAAATGATTTAAGCGGTCTGATACAATATAGTCGTGATATTAATAATATTAATAATATAACTTTAACGCGATATTATTTCTTTCCCGATAATTTTCCCGATAATTTACATCGAATTTCTCTCCACCCTAGAAAGTATATCCTTTTTTCGAACGAAAGAAAATTATTGCAGGCCAATTAATGCAAAACGATGTCGGTGGTCCGACATTATTTCTTAATTAGCTTCGGTAGCCATCGGATGCGTGAAAACAGAAAAATAATCTTTCGATCCCTTTTTATCGATCGGCGAACGTTACAACTCCCCAAAGGAATTTGAAAAACAAGGTTTTCTTGTTCGAATAACGAAAGAAAGAATATTCGAGTTACGAATATCGTTCCCGGTATAACATTTAATTTAATTTTCTCGATTTCGACAATTTTTGCCTGAATCAATATTGATCCTCGTTTGTTCGATAAAAAAAAAAAGTGCTAAAATCCGATATCTTTTCCCGTCGTCGTATCAATTCCCAATTATTATGATACGCGTCAGAAGAAATATTCAAAGATCGCTTCTCCCGAAAACATCGACACCTCGCACTTGCTAATCGAGATGGAAATCTCATGGGAGAAAAAAATTCTCTTTCTCGATAAAAATAGCTTGTCTCCGCATCAGAAAAAAACGTTTCGAACAAATTTCGTCGACGCGGCAAATAAATTTATCGATTTCAAGTAAAATTTGTTAAATTCATTATGACGCTACGTCTAAAAGACGTGCGGGTTCCATCGAATTCGCGGTGTTTTTTACATCGCACGGAAAATCGTATCACGCGCATCAAAATTACGAAATCGTTTACGAGACGCGATTCGAAAACGAATACAAGTAGATAACGGTCGCACTAGTCAGACGTACTAGCCCGACTTCGCCACTTTCTCCATTCCGTAACGACTGTGCCGTTACAGTTGCGAAGTGGAAGTTCCCTCTCCAAACCGACGTCACATCGTTCCTTATCGCTAATCGTTCGAATAATAATAGAAAATAATAAGCGAGGGGAAAAGGCTCGTCGCGTAAAACTCGATACGTGCCCATCGATATTACGTAATATCGTTTGTTAAAAATAAAGTTAAGCGAAATAAAGTCGTTGAACCGATTTGGAGAGAAATATTGGAGAGAAGCGCGGCCGTCCATCGACTCGGTTCGTCTTCGGAGAAAAATAGAAAATATATTTTGACCGGCGCGATGGAGGCGGTTTTTCCAAGAGGTTGCGATTGGGTGGCGAACTTTTATCGATGTGAGAGCCGCGCTCATATCCTATCGAGCCAGTGCGCGACCTGGGTATTACCTACACAAATACTGGCAGCCGTTCGATCGAGGTACTTTTGTTTTTACGACTTTACGAGCCGTATCGCCGATTGCTCCGTTTGTTCAGGTTCAACGATCGTCACCAGGATTCGAAACGCGGTTCATCGTCGTCGTCTTCGAACTCGCGGGGTCTTCGATCGAATCCACCCTCGATACGATTCTCCTTCCTTCTTCTTCTCGTAGAAGTCTCGGTGGCGGACGAGGAAACTTAAGCCATTAGAGTCCTCGATTGGTTCGATGGAACGGTCTATCTTGCGCGGTCGACAAATTTACGAATACACCGTTTCCAGAAGGAAGTCGTGAGATCGGGCGAGATATTAGAGCCGAACGATGACAAACTTTCTTTTCGTCGATCGATCGGAAAATATAACGTAACGTAATTTCTAGACGAGAAGAAGAGAGGGACTTTTCCTCTTCGCAAACAACCCGATCAAAGCATTTCGAGGGAAATTCGGAAATCGAATTCCCTGTTATTTACAAGCATCTCGCTCCGATTCGAGAATTTGTACGTACGCGCGATACGATCGGTCGGCCTCTCTGTACGTACCGTGTTACCGTATCCCAGATACACGCGCGAGTAGTAGTCGTACAAGCGTATCGGTACACACCCTCCGATAACCGCAAACATTGTGTCATTGTCACGAGAGCACGCGTAGTATCGCATGTAGGCAGACGCCGCCAGCCCGATGAATTATACATCGTGAATGTTTTCGGCCTCGAATTTGCATCGGCCGAACGGCTACCGCCTGCTATTCTTAGCCGTGGGACACCCTTTCTCCCTTCTCCCTTCAT
>NW_006263987.1:202560-210205 GCF_000469605.1 Apis dorsata
TCCTTCTCCCTCGGTCCCAAAAAAGAAGAAGGGAAGGAAGGGGCAAGATGTACGACCTTATGGACCGGCCATCGTTTCTAGCTGTATGGTAAATCGCTCGCTCCCGCTACGTGCGGCGATCCGATGCGATCTCGATGAAACTAGAAATTAATTATCCACGGTCGCGTGTCTACCAGCCTGAATTAACGAGCCGAATTTCTCCAGAAAGGCCTTACCTTAAAGGACGGGGGATGTCGTGATCCCCCGCCCGTATCAACTCGGTAAAATTAGAATCCGTTCTTCCGACGGAACGACGGAGAGAAATTGTGGAAATTGGCCAGAGATGAATTCGCACGATCGAATTCATTTGTAATATCATTGTTCGAACGCGAAAAAAAAATAACCGTATTATTATTATTATTGTTATTATTATTATTATTATTATTATTAGTTCGCGTATCTCGAGCTCCCTTCGGGAATTTGCTTTTATCTACAAATTCGATCGCGAAGTGCGTATTGAATCACGGGCGATGTTTCGAAGGCATCGCAGCGCTTCCACTGGGAGAGGAGGGGGGCGATAACAACGTTTACGATACGTCGCGCGAGTTGGAATGCGCGAAACAGGAGACTGGAGTATCTGCGAACGGAAGTTTAAGGAATGGAACCCCTTGTTCTGGCGTCTTTCTCGCGAACAACGGGTATAGGGAGGGAGGGAGAAATAGAGGACGCTTATCGCGAGACACGCGCGATAATAAACGTTTGGTTTACGAGCGTGGAAAGTAAGTAAGTAAGTAAGTAAGCGAGCGAGCAGATAGCTCCGCAGCGAGTAAACGAAAGGGCGAGGAAACGGGAGGATAAAATGGATAAAAATGGGACGGGGCGAGAAGGGTTGCGCTGAGACGCGACTCGCGTCGCCGTTTGTTTTGCACGCGCCGCCGGAAACGAAGCTTCCCCCCCCCCCCCCCGATGCAAGGGAGGAGTTACGATCGGTACTCGAGTTGGGGAAAAGAGATTGGCAACCGCGCCCGCCGCCCGTGTAACGCGATTCGGATCGATATCGCATTAATTGCATGCCTTACCGATTGTGCATTCGCGGTTTTAGTAGGAGGGTCGTGAGGTGACGCAAGCTCATTCTCCTTCGATTTTTTTCCAAAAATCTTTTTTCTCCTCCTCGCCTCGATTGTTCTCTCGCTCTCGTTAAACGATCGACGCGACATCTCTTTTCCCTTCCTTCCTCCCTCTCTCTCTTCGCCAATTTTCCAACGGCGAACGTGATTCTCCCTCGCGAGCGAGAGAACAAAGAAACGCGGCGCGTAATCGGTGCAAAGGAGCGGCAAATAGTTAATGCGCGAGCACTAAACCGCGAACGTGGTAGAAAGTGAAGGAAAAAGGAAACCGTGATTCGTGCGGCGTCTCGAATAGAGACAATCGTTGGGCGATACCGAGAGGACGAAGGACGAAGAAAGAGAGAGAGGGAGAGAGAGAGAGAGAGAGGAGAAAGAGAAACGCGAAAGGGGAGTAAAAAGGCAGACGCGCGTCAGACACGCTATAGCGACGCCCCCGTTGTAAATTAGCTCGCAGGAGGTGAACGGCGCGCAGGTAACTCGTACGACGCAGACAAAGCGGAAGAAAAAGAAGAGGAGAGGAGAGAAAGGAACCGCGAGCGGCGGAGCGAAATGTAATTGTGCGCGCGTCGTCCGAACGGGTCGAGAGGGGTCCCCTCCCCGGCCGACTAATTAAGAGCTCAGGCTAATTCAATTATAATTTATACCTCGAAGGGCGAACCTCTTTGGAGCGGATCCTCTCTTCTCACCGGCTCCTAGCTACGAGCGATCAATTATACGCGGCTAAACGCCACATGTCCACCGAGTATAATAATTTACAACGATTTCGACCTTTCGTCGGCCGAGTTGGTCGAGCGGCGTCCACGGGGGATGAACGAGATCACGAGGGAGGAGAGACGTCTACTAAAGGTAGATCGAGACGTTCTAGGTTATTCGTTTCGAGTGCATCCGCCCATCGAGCATCGCCGTCTTCCACGACCCTCTCCGTCCTTCCTCTCCTGTCCTTCTCGCCATTTCCAAAGCCACGTTTTTCTCCTCGCCGCGGTTGTTGCGGCCGCCAAAGAGAAACCACGAGAGAGAGAGAGAGAGAGAGAGAGAGAGAGAGAGAGAGAGAGAGAGAGAGAGAGAGAGAGAGAGAGAGAGAGAGAGAGAGAGAGAGAGAGAGAGAGAGAGAGAGAGAGAGAGAGAGAGAGAGAGAGAAATCACACGCGTCGTGTGGGCGAGATGCACTTAGGGTGACGCGTCCTTGAGATTCCGAGATACGCTTAGAAATCGGTATTGTACACCGCGTACGATGAAATATTTCTACACCTTCGCGTCAAGGACTTTAACCGTACCATTGGCTGTCAGAAGAGGTCTGCGTAATTGCGTTGACTATTCGTTGACCTGAATCGAACGAAACGCTCGTAATTGATCGCTTCGATTTATCGATTCGAAGAATGGAACGGAGTTTCCATCGATCGATCGTTGCGTTTAAGTTAATTAAACGCCTTCCCTTTTCTCCTCTCCGATCTCCGTCTCGCGGTAAAATTATTATTTTTCCAATTTTTCCATTTTCCAAAACGATTTCCCATCAATCCGACGATTATGTAGACGCGGCGGAATTCAAGAATTATTTATCAATCGTACGAAACTATTCGGTGAATAATAATTTCTCCGGTTGGAACTTGTCCGACCGTTCGTGTGGGAAACACTTTTAATTAAACACAGGCGAATGTGAAACACGTTTCGAAACACGATGGGTAAACTAGTACCTCGATCGTCCAATCAAAATTTCCCGTGATCGCGGTGAAACGGGTCCGCTCGTTTCGTAACGATCGATTAAAATTCCATCGGTTAAAAACCGGCAACAAAATGTCCCTACAAAATCGATGAACGACACCCGCGTACACTTGTTGTACGCGTGCTAGCTCCTGCTGCTTTTTATCGCCTCTTCGATCCAACCTAGGCGCAACGACCCGACGATCCATGTTTTCCTCGATCGCGTACGAATTCCTTCGTGAAGAGGAACAAACGGACGCGTGGCTCTGATCGTCGGGCCAAATATGATAGGTATGATACGGCGCGGTCATTTCGAAGCCGTTCCGTCGTCGAAAATGCAAATTAGGTGAAAGCTTTGGTTCGCGCGCAAAATAAGGATTCGCAGAAGTTGGCGAGTCGCGTGACTCGCGTGCATCCATCAACGATTCCGGCTTCTGCCAACGTACGTGCACGAGCACGCCACATTGTGTCGGAACACAAATTTTATAACCTTATCCGTTAACGCGATCGATTCGCGAACATTATATTTACAAGTCAATTCCACATCTGTTCACAATAACTTTGTTTATTAAATCAATATCTGTTAATCGTTTTATTGTTTCTTATATATACGATATAATCTTTTTCTTTTTCTTATTCCACGAATGGAATCACGAGCACACCACATTGTGTCGGAACACAAATTTTATAACCTTAACGCGATCGATTCGTAAACTTTATATTTACAAGTCAATTCCACATCTGTTCACAATAACTTTGTTTATTAACCGAATATCTATTAATCGTTTTATTGTTTCTTATATATATGATATAACCTTTTTCTTTTTATTCCATGAATGGAATCACGAAGTCAGTTTTTCTGCCAGCGTACGTGCACGAGCCAGATTGTGTCGGAACACAAATTTTATAACCTTAACGCGATCGATTCTTACTTTATATTTACAAGTCAATTCCACATCTGTTCATAATAACTTTGTTTATTAACCGAATATCTATTAATCGTTTCATTGTTTCTTATATATATAACCTTTTTTTTTTATTCCATGAATGGAATCACGAGCACGCCACATTGTGTCGGAATACAAATTTTATAACCTTAACGCGATCGATTCGCGAACTTTATATTTACAAGTCAATTCCACATCTGTTCACAATAACTTTGTTTATTAACGAATATCTGTTAATCGTTTCATTGTTTTTTATATATACGATATAATCTTTTTCTTTTTTCATTCCACGAATATTATCGATGAATGGAATTACGAGGTCAATTTTTCTGCCAGCGTACGTGCACGAGCACGCCACATTGTGTCGGAACACAAATTTTATAACGCGATCGATTCGCTTATATTTACAACTCAATTCCACATCTGTTCCCAATAACTTTGTTTATTAACCAAATATTTGTTAATCGTTTCATTGTTTCTCGTGTATGCGATATAACCTTTTTTTCCACGAATATCATCGATACCGTGAATGGAATCACGAGGTCGGTTTACAAATTATTCCGCGAAAGAATGAAAATAAAAATCGATAAAAATCCGCGTTTAAAAATTTCTCTGCCGGTACGATCGTTAGCCGGTGTATCGCGCGATAAACTGGCAACTGCTTTCAATGGAAATTACGCAATGTACGATACGAGTGTCCATCTCTTCACGAGAATGTTTACCAATCGAATAAAATATCGCGATCGATCTAATGTTTCGCGCAATTGCGACACGTTCGATATCGAAAAAAGGCATCCGAATAAGAAGAAAATAGGAAAATTTCCTATTCTTCCCTTCTCTTATCTCCAACCTTATTATCGATACAGCGAAACGAATTCCTTTTCCGTTATTCGTACTACAATAAAAATTCTTCGTCTCGTTTATTTTTTTCGTGATCGCGAGAAGAGAGACGGGATCGTTTCTTCTATCGAAACAGCGATGGAGAAAAGCGAGGAGGATGAGGCGGTAAACGGTCGTGTTTCGTGGATAACGAAAGCGGAAATGCAAAGACGGGGAACTACGACGCGGCCCTTTCGAAACGAGCGGTGAACAACGAAGAAGAAGAAGAACTCGGGGCACAGTGACCGCGAGTCTAGACGTTGACAAGGGGAGAAGCAAAGAGAACAGAAAAGATGTGCTTCGTGTTCCCTCTATAAATACATTTACCTTGTTTGCGGAGCACTTGTAGTTGGCGGCTTGTATTCGTGGAATGCGACTCACCTCGTGTTTCGATCGGTTTTCTCCCGAGGGACACGCGGTAAAATTTGGTCGAGAAGAACGTCGCTCGAGAGTTTCGAGGCGACCGTTTCTTACCACATATGTATATATGTATATGTTTGTGTGTATTGGTCGGTAAGCGTCTCACAGTTATTAACCTAATTTCAAATTTCTCGTCCGTCCCGAGGAATATGTATCGCCGTTTTGGGAAAGTCTCGTTCGGCAAATGCTCTCGTTTCGTCGTTCACGCACCATCGTTCAATCGTATTTACCCACAATGGAGGCAATAGATTAGATTGCCATCGAATGCACGCTAAGCATGCGCGAATATTATTGTTCGCAATATCTCAATCGTATTTCTTCGTGGACTATCTACGAATCGACCAATGTCTTTATATATGTATATAAAGATATCGATATAATTAAGTTTTCAAGTATTAATTTAGTTATAGGATCGAAGGCAAGCTTTTTCGAAAAAAAAACTTTCTTTCCGAGTTAAAGCGCTCGTTAAATTTCGTAATACGCGAATAGAAACGACCATGGAACAGCAATATTATTGATCGATCACGCGGTATATGACAAACTTTATCGTCACGCACGATTTTGCGTCTCGAAAAATCTAAGCATTCTCCGTTTCTATTGGAATTTTTATGACCCCTACGTATACTGTACAGAAATTTGATTATAAAATTTATAGATCTCGTTACTATAACTTAGGAATGTTATCGTACATTTTATTAACTTTAGTATCATAAACCGGAATGGCAAAAGCTGGCCTAAAATCGCAATCTAAAACAGTTGGATGAAAATTCTAAAAAAGTGGGCGAAAAAAAAGGGGGGGGGGAAGAAAAAAAGAAAAACAAAGAAAAGCGTAAAAATAAAGAAAGAAAGAAAAGTGATGTTGCAAAATTAATTGGCGGAATAATTATTAGAAACGTATCTCGTGATATTGAGAAAATAAAAATCGCGTTACACGAATAATGTTATTCATAGCCGAAGACTTATGGTTTCGTTAATGGAGCGGAGAGCAACGAGAGCGAACTGTCCTCGTGCTGCAACGACATATTATACGTTCTTCTGCCGATAATGCCTTTGGTCAATAGTCGTGAAGCTCGAACGACACGCACGTAGACGCACTCAGCAGGGCATATACGAGCTCACAGCCTTCGCGCAATGCTAACAGGCCTTTGCGGAAAAAGTTGGCGCCAAAAATATTTACCGTCCGACGGCCACTATACGTGAGAGTACTTCAACGCGGATAGAGACGCGAAGAGTCATCGAAACTGCGGTTACATCGGCTATTTTTTTCATTTTTCTCATTTTATATTTCTCTTTTCGCTCTTTCATCAGAAATATCATCGTCGAATAATAAAGAAACGATCACGGCCATCAACCAGTTCGAAATCGCTTTCTTTTTTTTTTCTTTTTCTTTTCTTTCGCCCCTATAGAAACTATGCGTGTATCGAACTTGCGCGTCAAGATATAAACTTGTTCGAAAGATCAACACTTTATCGCGCATATCTTTGTGAAAAAGATACTATACACTTGGTGTATAGTTTGAAAAAATATCGACACGATTTAAGTTCGATCGAGCGATCTCTGCTTTTTAAAAGTCTTGGAGAACAATAGCGTTAGTGATGTAACTGCAAATGAGAAAAACTTACGTAGATAAACATATTTTCCTCTCGTGCCTCGTGCAAAATAAACTGTCATTAACGATCGGTAAATTTCCAGATGGACATATATATATATATATATGATTTATTCGCATAGTCGACGTCTCTTTCGTCGAAATAAAATTCATAAACGCAGATCATCATTTGGGTATATCGAAACATGATATATTCGATTAAACTTGATTTAAATAAATATCGGGAGAAGCGCAATTACGATTAAGACGAAATAATTTTTATTATTCGCAAACGATCTGTGCATAATTATAATTTATACATTTGCAATAATCATGTATGACGATAACCATCCATGAGAGTTTGCTCGGCGAAAAAGTATTGGAAAACGTGGCGCATGTTCGATAAAGGCCAATTCGGTACTGTGTATTATTTTCATTCTCCGCGACATATAGACGCCATTGTATTTCCAACCGATAATCTAATCTGATGATAATACTTTGTTCCCTTTGTATGTGTGTATGTGTGTGTGCGTGCGTCTTCACGTGGGTGTGCGAATCACGTACGAAACAAAGAAATAAACGAACGAGAAACGATGAAGGTAAATGAGAAACGAGGGGGAAGAAGAGAAGAGAAGATTATAAATTTAAAAGAGTGGAGATGAATAAAATGGATTTTTTTTTTTTCAAAGGGAAAAGGAATGGACGAAACGACGTCTACTCTAAATCTTAATCGGACGATGTTTTCGCGAAATCACGCGGTCATCGATCGGTAGTTATGTAAGCGCCATACAATTCTACCCGCTATCGAAACGCGTACACCTAAAGTCTTATCGAGATTGCTATCGTGACCGGTAAAAGACAAGTGAGCTTCGTCTGCTAAATGATAGGTCGGGAAGATTATCGTCTGGCTGATAGAAAACTGCCGGATTTAAAAATCTACCGGAGAATATAATAATAGGTACACAAGTATGTACACAAGTCGAATAATACGCGACAATATATATATA
>NW_006263987.1:210397-215532 GCF_000469605.1 Apis dorsata
CCGTTTAACTAATTAGTTACCGGTTCTACGTTGTAATTACAAACGTTACGTTACGTATTATCGTTCATCTCGAGCAATAATTAAATTTAACGGTAAATCTTACAAACCTTGAATAAAATTTTACCGGATTTATCGATATCGTTAAAAAAACGTTCGATAATTAATAATACGTTTAAACGTGTTTTCGCGACGAAATAACAACGATTTAAATTTATTACGGTTACCGAACCGAACCGTTTCAAAACACGAAGGAGAAATTTAACGTTATTCGGAACGGAATTGATACGTTTATTCATAAACGAATCGACGCATTTAATCGTTCTCCGTATACGTATAATCGGCCCTATCTCGAGGGGGCAATCATTCTCGATATCGAACAACCTTTACCTTTCGATTCATGGATGAATTTACCTCGATACAGATCACATAAGTTATATAGGTACACGTAAAAGTGTAGCGTATAAACGTATAGGTGCAGTCCGTTACGCTGGCACGAAAGGTATATCACTGTGCTTTATCGCGGCCATTAAGGAGACATTAAGTCGGTTGTGCCAAGGAGAACAGCTTGACGGGAAGGGTAAAAATGATTTGGTGGTTTCCGTTTCGAGCAACCCCTTTCGTACGCCCACCCGTTACGCTATACCCGCTAAGCGATACGCGATGATACACAGACGATACGATTCGATTCGATACGCGTGACGACTATTTTTTTTATTCTTTCCTTTTTTTTTTCTTTTTCTTTTTATGCCACGCATCTATCTTATCGTTATCTATCGAGTCTATTGTTGGAAAATTCTTGCGTCTTCGCGGCTTATTAATAACGATAATGTGACAATCGTCGAGCCGAGTTTAGAATAACATCGATCGCTTTACATTTTTTTCCTTTTTTCTTTCCTTCTTTTTTTTCGAAGACACGCTCCTCCGCGTATTCGATTGTAAAGAGAGAAAAAAGTTAACGAAAACACGTTGACCAAGGTGGAATAACATGCACGTACGGGCACGAGTCGGATGTCGCACGAATCGGATATATATTTCACAGAAGCAACACGATTATATCGTGTAGCCTAGCCTCGTATAAATCATCAAAGCGATAAACCGTGAAGTAACAATCGCGCGAGTGTGGAGGAATAATGGGAGCACCGTGTCGCGCGAGGGTCGCCGATTCCTAGAAGATCGATCGATTTTGTGCACGTAACGTAACGTAACTAAAACGTGGTACGTGATACGACACTCGCGCATTATCCGTTTCTACTTTGGCGAGCGAGATGTCGGTCGAACAAGAAAGGAAGATTCGAGGAAGGTCGAGAAAAATCGGTTGCGTACGTGGAATCGCGTTGTGAGGCGCCTGCCCGTGTATTTCGAAGTATATCGAAAAATCGAGCGAAATAATATGGGCGAGGGGAGAGGGGGGCGGAAGAGAGGGAAAGGCGGAGAGCCGAGAGGGCGCATTAACATTCCGAACATAATTCCGACATAAATATCGGCTCGTAAGATATGCAAAGTGTGATCAGCAGAAAATATCCGGCAATTATATTCACTTTGGACGCCGGCCCGGCCGCAACCTAGTTGATATAGCGCGTCGATCGATCGAAACCCTTCGGTTAAGCGTAAATCCGTAACGAACGTGTCATTTGCGAAACGGTGACCCTTCCTTCCGCCGTATCGACATCGACGTAAAAATAGCCGTGAGCTCGATTTTACGTAACGATATCGCGGAAGCGTTTGCGAACCTTCCTGGGAAGAAAACAATGAACTTTTCTGAACCCTCCACTCGTCTTGTATGCGTCGGTTTCTTTAGACTCGAACAAAGATTTTATTGGTTAGGTAGATTAAAGTGTACTCCTTGAGTGTGTAAATATATATTATTTTACTCGCAACAGATCGAGATTATGAAATTCCTCCTTCTCGAAAATGTAAATATTTTCATTTTCACGTTGCTTTACGTGATGTATCGTATCATTTTCGAAGCTCGTTATATATATATATTATATTCAATTTCATTAAGAATAGTTTAAAGATATTTTCAAATATTTTGCGAAAACTCGATTCAATCGAGTTTTTTGCATTACCAAATAACACGTTTAATTCGCTCAACACCGATATTATTAATACGTTCGATGGATGGAAAAATTAATGAAACATCTTAATCAAACCGTATCTAAATTTACGAGAGATAGATACGTTCTGTAAAAGTAGATTCGACTCGATGAACTCGCGCTCGTCTTCTTCCCTTCGTTATAAAAAAAAAAATATTACTTTAGCTCCTAGTCGATAATTACGAGTACTTATCTTTATCGAGGAATTTCACCACGCATTCGTATTTGCATATCGTGATCCCGTGTTTCATTTTATTATAAAATTCATCGTTCCACGAACAAAGTGAAACGACGTGTTTCAAGTGGAACAACGTACGCTTTATGAGACGCGCGTAGAAAACTATTTCGTCATTCGTTAATATAAAACGTATACGAAACGTAATCGAAAGAGAAAAATTACGTATCGTTATTAATGGATGGCGCGATATCGATGCTCGATCCATATCGACGGAGCGTGACGGACTCGGTATAATTACATCGTATCCGAGTTGATCATTGGTGGAAAATATTCGACGAATTTCGGGGGAGGGGGATCGGGTTTCGTTGTCGCGCGTGGAAAAAGAGGGTAGGGGAGAAGGTCGGCGGGAGAAGATATCCGAGGAAGCGCGACGTGGAAGGAGGAAAGGCGGCATTGGCCGCATAATAAATAACGAGTTGATCGTCACGCGTGTGGCAATTCCGGTGGATGATGGTACGTCGATACTGTTGGCCCGCACACGGTCGGAACGCCTATGATTATCAGTTACAATACTGATATATCGTCGCAGGAGTGATTATTCTCTGATTGAATATGTAATTGCAACCTGGTCGGCGCGAAATAACAGGCCATTAAGCTCGATCCCACGGCCGCTATGCAAGAATATATCTCTTTGTCGACTCTTCCTTTCCTTTTTTCGTTTTCCATCTTTCTCGATCGCTTTAAACGATTGTTGTTTCAACGATCGCGCGAAGATTAATACGAGCCGATCGACGATCGAATTGAAACGACGTACCGATCGAACGAATTTTTCTATCCGTTTCGAAATGGGAATGGCAGCTTTGTTATTATCAGTTATATCGTTTAAAGCGATACGTCGTCATTAGGATTATTACTCTCCGATTGAACACGTCCGTTAAGTCGGCCCGTAGCAGTGTGCTCGAAATAAGGGGCCATTAGGCCCCTTGATCGAGAGTAGAGGCGTGAAATCTTTTTCTCGGCTCTAATCGATCGGGCTATTAAAGCCAATCGAACAACAGGTCCGCGAATATCTCGAAACGTAACCTCAAATTTACTCCTCCTCGGCCTAGGTGGTCTTTCCGCGTAAAACGGTCCAACCGAAATCGTTTCGAGCTAAATCCCAAACTTTATTCCAAATGTCCCCCGTTTTCCTTCTACGATCAATCGTTTTTCCTACCATTTTCCCTCGCAACGATCTTTTACGATGAATAAAAATATATACACGCAATGATCCGAGTCACAGCATTGAGCAACGTTTAAGTGAAAAAAAAAAAAAAAAAAGAAAGAAAAGTTGAACTTATACACGTTCGATTAATATTTATCGATATGTATGGACGTAGCGGTTGATACACAGTGGATACTTCAGAGGCACTCTGTAAGTCGAGGCCGCCCGCGTCGTGAACTCAAGATGTTTGTTTGGTTTTCCCACGAAGAATGCCGTGAAGCACACTCGAAACTCGGGGGGACCGTGCACGTCAAGTATCCGACAGTTTCCAAGACTAGATACTTTGATCGTCATCGTTCGCCGTGTCCTGGAATCGAGGTGCAACGAACAAGATACGAAGCAAAGTACCGTAATAACCTAGACCGATCTCCATCATCCTCACCTCGCGTATAACAGTCAAATAATACAAGTTTGCTAAGCATCTCCGCTCTAACCGATAACTGTACACACCGTAAAATTCTCGCTAGATTTCGCAATTCTCCATCCTCCTTTCCTAATTTAATTTTTTTTCAATCGATTCGTAACGTTTCTCAGATTCGAGGAATTTTATTTATTTATACGAATGTAGGAGCGAAATATCCAGAAGCCACGAAACAGTAAATAAGTTAAATCTATCCGATAATTGAAACAACAATTTCCTCGAACGCTGTTGCCAACGTCTTAAAAATTACAGCCAGGCTGTCTGCTGGTAATACCCCCTGTTATCTACCTACGTGATATTTACAATACCGCTATCTACCTAACAGTTATGCGAATATGAGCATTGCTTTCTGCGATTTTCGTTTCAATACGAGTGTATTATCGTGTTTGAAGTATTATAAAGCTCGGAGGAGACGAAAGATTTGAACGAGCGAGACATCGAAGAAATGCATGGATGTCGCGTACGTATGAAATCCACCGTCGACAAATCTTCAGATATTATTACCCGTTGTGATCCACGAGGAATCACTCGAATTCGACAGTGAATGCGTGAATTTTTTAAACTCGTGAATTTTTTAAACACCGCGCGAAGGGTCGACGTCTCCGCAAATCGATATTCCTCGCGACCTTTAAACGCCGCACACATTTCCTCTCTCGTTAATAATTCGAACTCTAGTTTAGAAGGAAGAAGAAGAAGGAGAGAATTGTGGAAGAAATAATAAATCGGCGAGGGAATCGTTGTGCAATTGCCGATAATATCGACAGATAGAACGAATTCCGACATCGATCTTCCTTTAAATATTTAGCTTCTCGATCACTGACCCGTCTCAACGAGATCGCGATTGCAAACGCAATCACTCCGATCACGTGGCTCGTGCGGCTCCGATGCGCCAACCTCGTAACGCCGGCGACGGCAGTTCGATGTAGCTGACCGATCATGCGATACTTACTTTTACCACCGAAACACCGAGATAAGGGCAACCTCTTATCGAAACCCCGTATCGTATTTCCGAGCCGAGACGACTCGTTCGTATCAACGCGCGCTCCTCTATCGCCAGATTTTTACCTCTCTTCTTAATTTTATCTCGACGTGCGCGTTTTAAGTTTCACGAGGAAACCAACAACACGAGTCCAACGTTTAATGATGTAATAATATAAAAAAAAAAAAAAAAAAATC
>NW_006263987.1:215753-220616 GCF_000469605.1 Apis dorsata
AAGCGGATAGTAATAGAAAAGATGGCGGCAACAGATCGTAACAGTGGAATTTTTAGTTCCGTTTGTTGGACGAGTTGTTGGAGCGAGTTCGATGGCCGGCAAAGGGTTGTGCAGGAAGAGGAGGCTGGGGATGGAAACGCGGACAAAACAACACGCGAGAAACTCGCGACAAGTCAGCGAAAAATAAAGTTTTCGCAGCGGCGGCGCCCGAAAACTTGCGAAAACTGCAAGTATCGCATGGATTCCCAGGTTGAGGGGGGGTAACTACGTCGTGAAAGTGGGCTGGGGGTGGATACCGATAACCTGAACCAAAGTCGATGTCCTCTGGGACCCGCGATCGACTCGACAAGTTCGATTTGTAAACAGGACGGTCAATAATGGGGGATTGTTACATCTCCCAGATTGAAGAAGAGTGGAAGTTTGACCGGTGCCGATGGAAAAATGGGACGAGAACAACGGGATTGCAGGAACTTTGGCATCGAACAATGGTAGTGGAGGTAAAGGTATTTTATCGCGACACGCGTTGTTGTTCAAACGTGGCTATGGAATTTTACAAACATCCGTTAGAAAAATATATATATATATATATATATATATATATAAGATCACGGAAAGTTTGCCAAAAAATGTTGACGACGTTGAAAAATTCTCCGTATTTAAAGCATCGATATCGAAGAATCGATACGTACCGGTAGTAAATAGTGGAAGGGAAACAAACCGATGTAATCTATCTATTTACAATTTTATTTTTCTCGACGATAACAAACGCTTCGATAACTCGACCGCTCGGTTCCAATTATGGAAAATATATATTTATTAGACAAAATGTTGTTAAGAAAAAGTGCACACGTACGTGAAGTAAGAAAAATGTGTAGAAAACAAAGAGAGAGAGAGAGAGAGAGGTTTATGGTAAGCATTTATTAAAAAAATAAAATCGGTAATCTTCGACCTTCTCGTTTCACGTTCGACGTGGCTGTCAGCACTGTTGTGGCATCCCATTAAACTTTCACGACATAAAAATTAATTGGTGGCAGGGCAGTCGCTGCACAAGACACTCGTTAGAGGGTCCAGAGATCCCAGTGACGTCAGGCATAGTAACGAGGATATGGGGGCCGACTTTCATGTCCTGTCCTCTACCCTTATAGAAGGTTGGCATGCATGGTGGTAGTCGATTCATCGAGTGGATCCCCGTCCCGTTCGTGCTACTTGGCCGTTCATTGTGATTTACACGATCATTAACGATACCGACCACCGGAGAAAAAGAGATTTACGCCGTTTCGGGGGAAACAGCTGTCTCTCCAAGATTATACCGGCCTGTTTCGAACACCGGGCTACGTACCGACGTTCACCGTCCAAAATCTTTTTACGATTGGTCTAGCTCGTTATTCTTCCAACCGAAATTATGCTCATCATCGACTTTTTATCTAGCTTAAACGAACCTATACGTTTCCTTGCACCGATAAAGGATTCGTAGCTGGCCCTATTTCATTTTACGCATAAATTTATCTTTACGACCACCTTTCCTAGACACGGCCTATCCTTAATTGAGATATCTTTACGAAACATTGGCATCGTGGCAATAACGCTATATATATATATAACGCTCGATCGATACACGTGGATTCGTGTATCACAGGCAAATTTTCAAACAGTGTAAGGATAATTTTCGAAAAGTGATCTCGTAACGCGGCTTACGCGCAATTGAGATCTTTATGAAACATTGATATCGAGGCAATAACGCTATATATATATATATATAACGCTCGATCGATACACGTGGATTCGTGTATCACAGGCAAATTTTCAAACAGTGTAAGGATAATTTTCGAAAAGTGATCTCGTAACGAGGCTTACGCGCAATTGAGATATCTTTACGAAATATTGACATCGAGGCAATAACGCTTTATATATAACGCTCGATCGATACACGTGGTTTCGTGTATCAAAGGCAAATTTTCAAACCGCGTAGGGATGATTTTCGAAACGCGAAAGTGATACGATTACGATTTAATTAATTTGATACTTTCCCCTCTATAAAACTCGAAGAAGAAGAAGAAGAAAAAGAAGAAGAAGAAGAAGGGAAAAAAAGAACGTATTTAGTTATAAATGTCTCGGTACAAGAGCATGTAATTTTCTACCTCGATACGATACTATTTGTAAATCACACCGGTTATTGAATTTATTAACGAGAGGTAGTCCCTCTTCCGGCTCTTCTTTCTCCCGGTCTCTCCCTCTCGTCCAATCATGGAACGGGCTGATTGACTTTTTAATTGAACCACCGCGCCTGCCAATTACTACTCTTCCTTCCGTCCTCTTTACGCGTGTATCGCGTGTACAAATTTCGTATCGCTATGCTCCCTCCCCCTCTCTCTCTCCCCTTCCCAATGATTTATCAACCGTTACGTCATACGCGTCTACGCGTATAGAAAATATTTTATCCACTTGAAAATCTCAACATCATCGTTGTTGTTAAAGATCGGTAATGAAACAATTTGTAGACGAAGAAAGAAGACGAAGAAAGGAATCCGTCGAATCGGTCGACGTATCCCTTCCTGGAAGTAACACGGTTCATCAATCGGTTATTAAAGATGCGAGGCGTGTCTGTAGATCGCGATACACTGGCAGCAAGATAATTTATTATATTATACGCGATATTTTCTCCGTACAGGATATAATAAAATGTATAAAATGTAATTTTCTACGCGTATAATTACGCAATTTTGTATGTAAGCGGTATTCAAATATTTCGTTTCGAGAAATTTTCCCTTTTTCATTTTTATAAAAAGATACGAGGTGTTTTTTTAATATATTTCGAACGAATTGAAAACGAATTTCGGCCGTGTTCAATCATCGAATACGAAGCTTATCTTTAAACTTGAAGGATCCTATTGATACATAAGTCCTTGGTATCAATAAAACAAACTTTTAAATTATTTTTGATAAGAATGTCTCCGTTAAAAATAATTTTATAATTAGAAAAATATTATCTGCCGATCTTACTTTAAAAATAATACCCAAAAAATCTAAATGACCAAACAATTCGTCAAAGATACGTAATACTTTGATCCAATTTTATAAGAATCGTTAATTTTTACATTTAATCCAATTCTCTATAATTCCTTTTACTTATTCATATCGATACTCTACATTCGATTGATCAAAGCGGAATTTTTCAAAGGATTCCGTAACTTTTCATATCTGCATACTCGCGTATATCAGTATATCATAAAAGAACGTATGATTACGATCGTATAATCAGCTTTATCAAATTAACAACTAGAATTATTTTTATCGCGAATGCGAATTTGCTTAGATAAATGAAAAAAAAATTATTTCATATTCTCAAACGATATAGAAAACGGATAAGCAAGTTAAAAACTAGAAGAGTGCGTGTAAACCCCTATTGTAAATTTCAACGTACTTCAAAATTACAATACAAGATTACGCGACTTTCCTCTGTCGAATCGAAACGCAAAGTTGGAAGTTTGGTCGAAGGAACGGTCGGCTGGTTTCGAAATCGATGGGAGAGCATGAATCGGTAGAGAAATACAAAGTACTAGTAGTGGTGGTGGTGATGGTGGTGGTGGTGTAAAGCAGCGATCGAACGAACCGGTGGTAAAGTTTTTTACGTCGGTGGCAGACGAGCCGTTCCACGACACGTGGAGGAAAGGGTGTCGCATAATCGATCGCGAGAAGTGCTTTACGTATTTCCCTGTCGTCTATCGGAGAACAATGAGTCCTGCCACGCGAGCGCGTGGGCAGAAAAGGCGAACGAACGGTCCCCATTATTTCGCGAGGGTGGGAACGACGCACGGCCGTGCGTGCGAACCTAAACTCTCTCTTTCTCCCCCCCTCTCTCTACACATCTTTTATACTTTGTACGAACGCCCCAGCTTCTCCATATGCTTCTTTGCGGCCAAATCTTGGATATTTCCCAGGGAGGCGACATTAAAAGTGCAATAGCCCGATCTGGATGCGGCCTCGGCGTTCGGTTAACGACCGTCACAAATGGTCGCGTTTTGGCTCGTCTTTCCCCTTTCGGGCTAATAACAAGGGGGAAAAAATAGAAAGATAGGCGAAATGGACGTGGCAAAATCGTACGTCGCGCGCCGTTTGCCCGCGGCTCCTTCGTTTCCGCCCTCCGTATCGCCCCAGATCCATCAACGGATGGATCCTCGATGACTCGTTGTTAAACCAGAAAACCGTATTGTGTCCCCTTTGCGAGCTCAGGGAAGGGTGGAGGGAAGGGGGCTGGCCGCTTCGCTGTTCTTTTCTCCCGTCTGGCGATTCCTGGCCGAATGGATCGATCGTCGCGCGGTTAATGTCTCGCTTTCGCTCCTCCTCGTATAATCTACTCCTTCGACGAACGTATATAAACGACATAACGTTACGCGAAAACTCGAGTTGCGCTTTATCTCTTCTAACGATCCCATATATACATATATACCTTCTTTTTCGACTCGATTTCAACTATATCTATACTCGATATTTTGAAACGAGTATCGTCGAAATTGCGCCGTCTCGAATCTATCCATCGATGATAATGCACGACGAAGCATAGCATAGAAACGAAGAAAGCACGAGATACGAGTGGTGAGGTAAATATAAGGTGAGTAGAAGGATCGGCCGATCCGTGGAAGGAGTATCTCGTACCGTACCCGATGGTTACGTGGTAGTAGCGGTGTTTCCTCCCGCGGCAGCTGTTGGAAACCGCGCGCGTAATTTCGAAGGATTAGCCGCGTTACCTTACACCGATTCGACTTGTATACGCCCCGTAACGAACACGGGACGTAGAAATATCACGAGGCAGCGCGTTGCACACCGGGTAGCCGGTAGCGCTGGTAGCATCGAGGCAGGGAGGAC
>NW_006263987.1:221001-225081 GCF_000469605.1 Apis dorsata
CAATCATCGCCGATACAACTCGAATACGCGGCGATCGAGCAACGCCTCGCTTCTCGTCGCCTCTCCGTCCCTCCTCCTCGCGTTGAAATCTATCAAATCTAACGTTATCGAAACGATGGGACGAACGCTTGTTCGCCTCGCCACGGTGTCGTTATATGTAATTACGAAACGGGAAGCGAGATTCGAATACACGGATTGTAAATCCATTTGATCAAACGATCCGATGAATGGAGAAGCTTTTTACCGAGCTCTTTATATTCGCCGATCTCGAGGCAAAGCCGTTGCACGTGTTATCGTCGGCGGTATTGAAATCTACAACCTGAACGCATGCGTTTGGCCGTGTCACTCTTTCAATCGCTCCCCCGTGCAGTCTGGAACTGCGTGCGCTTATGCGCATGAAGGGAGAACGAGTACGCGCGATACGAACGGCGTTAAGTTACTTTCATACTGTGTTTGTTACGCGGCCGTACTCTTTCAAACAGCCTTACTGGAAATTCCTATTAAACAACGATGACGTTAGGTCGTTGTTCGAACTCTCGCGCTCCCCCTTTGCCGTTAAATCGAGCCGAGCAGAAATAACTTTGAATTATAAATCGAAATCGACTGATTTTTTTTCTCTTTTTTCCTTTCTCTCTCCTTTTCCACGGGATGGGAAAATACGTGGAATTCTAGAGGCTAGAGGAGAGAAGGGGTCGGAGGAAGCGAGTCCATCTTCGGCTCGATCGGTCGATCGGCGTCCCCCGAGCGAGATAAGTCGACTAAAATCATCGGTTGGTACACCTGGTACCAAGAGAAAGAGGGAGGGGGAAAAATACCATTACCCTCGTAAACGAGAACCTTTACTCGCCACGCATTATCGAACCTGGTAATTGACCAAATTATCGATAAGAAATTGCCGCTCGATCTCCGAGAAAATCTCACTCCCGTGTGAACTCTCGTTCCATCGTTACCCAATCGAAGGCGACAAAGTGGTTGGGTGGAATCGGACGTTGAAACGACGATAAAGGTAATGGATCTTCTATTAGAGCACGTCGAGAATCCTCCACTTTCCATTCCGATCGACAGCCGCTCTTCGGTATTTCGGAGTCGAGCTCCGTAATTGGAAACTTATTGAAACTCGAAGAGGAGAGACTCGAAAAACTTTCTCGCTCGAATTTCTCACGATACGTTTTGCCACCGTGTTCCTTCGCTCGGACGAGATAAGATCAAAATTAAATCTGTAGCCGCGAATAGAAATCGCGATTTATCGAAATTTTGTCGATTCTAGAAAATAATGTTTGGACGGTGTTACGTCCACGATGCTCAAAGCTATTCGACGAAGCCTTACCTCTATAGTATTCGATATCAATCCGTGACACGAGGCGGATAATATCGTTACCGCGACCTTGTTTTCCCTGATTGGATTGCCCTCGTACTTGTATCGCTATAAGCTACTATTCGATACACTCTGTCGAAAAAAAAAAAGAAAGAAAGAGAGAGAGAGAGAGAGAGAAAGAGAAACTAAAAAAGCAGAACCGCTCACGATTCGAAATATTTTATGCGCGAGTATATATGGTTGTAAGAAAATTTATAAAAATTTTTGAGGAGAGAGGCTTATCGAATCGACGAAACGATTTGCAAACAATACCAGCGAACAAGATTTAAAACGTTTCACTTTGCGTATTCTTGCGACGCACGTCAATAATGGATCGAAGTGCATCATCGGATCGGTACAACCGGACTTACGTTCGCTAAAATCTTTCTTGTGTTCGCTTGTTATTCATCTTAGCACATGTATGCCTCCAGTATTTAAAATGTTTGCGCGTTTGTAACGCGAATCGTGGCTCGCGTCACATTCGTAGAACATTGTCCGTATCCAGGTCGATACACGGAGAAAATTGTCGTAAAATGTCCCTAGAATTCCCGGTTCTCTTTTCTTTTTTGTCCGAAATACATTCGTTCGTCGCCTCGAATTGAAAATTCGAATTAAAAAATAAAGGAGGAAGAATAATTGGAAGCAAATGTAATTGACCGGTTCGTTATCGTGGACGTACACGAGGTGGAGACAGATTACGTTATCGGAACATGTGTTCGATGTATGTAAAAATAACAGACCGATCTATCGTTGGGGAATATAGCGCAATTAGTCAAATATATTCGTTACGAATAAGTTTAACGCAATTGAATGAGAAAGATTTGGAAAATTATCTCTTATATAAACTGAATTTTTCGTCATACGAGTAACGGTTTAAAAGCGGTTGAAAATCTTTGCCTCACTTACCGATTTTACACGATAAAAGCGAGATCGAGTTGACCGTGAAAAATCAGAATTTCGATAAGAAATTGCACAAAGCCAACCGTACCATCTTACGGAGACAAAAGAAAACGATCCTGCTTTTGATTTATCGTTTCGAAAGAAAGAAAGAAAGAAAGAAAGAGGTTGGAAAGGAAGGTTCGCATCGATCGAAGATTGTTTCGGAACGACAGAAACGGAGGAAGAGGATAGAGTAAGAGATAAGAGAGGAGAGAGAGAAATACGGAAGAAAGTGGAACGGTGTTGGGACCCAGACAGTCTATGCGATCGTTGCTTAATCGGACGAGTCTCATTCAGAAAGCATTTTAATTGCGCGTTTCGCTTATCTAAAATATGTTGGCTTATCGTCCACGTATCGTTTGATTTTCCAACTGACAATCCATCGTTTTCGATAACAAGCCAAGTAACAGAATTCTATCATCGGTTACATCCAACACCGAGATCCGTCGCTAAACTCATTCTCGTATCTGTTCGTTTCTCGAATCTCGGAAAATGATAGATCAAATATCTAATTCGTAATAAGATATCTTTTAAGCGAGTATCTTTTAAGACGTAAACGACGAAATTTTACGAAATTCGAAATAAATTGACCAATAAGATTAAAAAAGAAAAGCATCCATCTTTATCGATTATCAAACGTTGCGAAATATATATGTATTTCAATTTACAAAATGATGCCTCGTACTTGCATCATCGAGCAAAGATTGAAAAAAATATCAAAACTAAACTAAAATCATCTCGATCTTCGTAATAAAATTCGTAAGATGCGCGATTCGAAAGAAGAAATATTAGTTCTCAAGCGTCTTCTATTCGCGTATCGCTTTCCTGGCGCTTCACCCCCTGCCAGCCAAAGTACCGTTATCCGAGTAGCCGGAATATATACGTAGCCAGAGTAGTACGTATCATCTCTCCTTTAATCGCTCGCGCGTTTGCGTCAAGATATCATCGTCGATGGAAGGGAAGATCGTCGAAGGAAGGAAGGGGAGAAAAAGAAAGAAAAGCGTTTGTTGATCGCCGCGAGGGCGAGACGAAGGGGGAGACAGAGAAGAAGGCGGAAGAATCGGGTACAGAGAACACTTACATTTGGTTGCGCGTTAGACGATGTAGAGCGACGAGATCGTGAAGAGAGCGCGTAATCCGAAGCGGACGTCATCCCAGTATTCGTGTACGAAAACCTTTGTCAGCCCGGAGTCAGGATCATTCACCACCGGTCGTCGCGTGCGCACTCGCGACCACTACCACCAACGGGACACACTGGCACACCGCACCACCGAGCATGCAGGCAAGGGGGTGATCGTGGAGAGCGCGTGGATATCGGGAGGACGATTCGAGAGAGCGTCGCGCACGTGTGTGTACGATCACGAGGCACAACGGGGAACGTTCAAGTATCCGAGTATCGTGGCGGACACGAGGAGATCGTTTGTCCATCCGATCCCTTTCGAGTCATTTTTAATCGGGGGTCGTGATGGGGGAGGGAGGGAGGGAGGGAGGGAGGGCGAGAGAAACGTCTCCCCCGCGAGCTGGTGGAAAATGAAAGAAAACGGTTCACTCACGTGCTTAAAGTGAGACGCATCCAGGCGCGTTGCGTCAGCAGCGTCGACGCATCGCGTCGGGCTGGCCTTCTGGAGCTACTTTCAAAATCCTTGCATTCAGCGCTCGTTATGCAATTTTCTTCCTCCGTTGACGAGATACTTTCCACCCACTTCCACTTCTCCCATCGATTTCTCGCCGATCCAATTTTTCTCGCGCACCTTTGAACGATCCTTTACCCTCTCGATCGGTCCACG